>NW_022437276.1:0-397 GCF_009761245.1 Sapajus apella
GTTGGTCAGGCTGGTCTTGAACTCCTGACCTCAGGTGATCCATTCAACTCGGCCTCCCAAAGTACTGAGATTACAGGGATGAGCCACCACACAGGGTTTTGTGTTTTTGTTTTTTCGTTTGTTTGTTTTTGAGATGGAGTCTTTCTCTGTCTCCCAGTCTGGAGTGCAGTGGGATGATCTCGGCTCACTACAACCTCCACCTTCCGGGTTCAAGCAACTCTCCTGCCTCAGCTTCCCGAGTAGATGAGATTGTAGGCATGTGCCACCACGCCGGGCTAATTTTTTGTAGTTTTAGTGGAGTCAGGGTTTCACCATGTTGCCCAGGCTGGTCTTGAACTCCTGACGTCAGGTGATCCACCCGTCTCGGCCTCCCAAAGTGCTGGGATTACAGGCATGA
>NW_022437276.1:95397-95587 GCF_009761245.1 Sapajus apella
GGACATGGGACTTGCAATGGAGGAGTAATTCATGCAGAGCCAGTTATATGGGAGACTGGAGTTTGTTTTAAATTTAAGTTGTACTTTGTCACCCAGGCTGGAGTGCAGTGGCATGATCTCTGCTCAATGCAACCTCTGCCTCCGAGGTTCCAGAAACTCTCCTGCCTCAGCCTTCCGAGTAGCTGGGGTT
>NW_022437277.1:0-227 GCF_009761245.1 Sapajus apella
GGAAACAATTGCTCAGAGTCACACAGAAAATGAGCACTTAAATGAAGGATGGCTAAGCAAGGGGAATTTACTTCTGCAGAAGGGTGTCACTCACATTCTTGGTCACCGCCAGAGCACACCAAACAAAGGAGAGAAGGAGTTTTCATCCCTGTCACAGTCCCTAATCTGTGTCCTTCCCCCATTGGCTGGGGTTGGAACACAATTGGCTATTGTTTAGCAATTTCCAA
>NW_022437277.1:95227-95435 GCF_009761245.1 Sapajus apella
GTTACTCGGGAGGTTGAAGCACAAGAATAACTCGAACCCGGGAGGCAGAGACTGCAATGAGCCAAGATTACATCACTGCATCCCAGCCTGGGTAACAGAAACTCTCTCTCTCTTTTTTTCTCTTTTTTTTTTTTCTTTTTTTAGAGATAGGGTCTCAGCTGGGTGTGGTGGCTTATGCCTGTAATCCCAACACTTTGGGAGGTCAAGG
>NW_022437278.1:0-118 GCF_009761245.1 Sapajus apella
GGAAACTCTTTCACTTAGCTTCTCTGTCCTTTTGACATATTCCTATTAGTGAGAGAGAGAGAGAAAGAGAGAGAGAGAGAGAGAGAGAGAGAGTGTGTGTGTGTGTGTGTGTGTGTGT
>NW_022437278.1:95118-95264 GCF_009761245.1 Sapajus apella
CCATTCTAACTGGCGTGAGATGGTATCTCAATGTGGTTTTGATTTACATTTCTCTAAAGACCAGTGATGATGAGCATTTTTTCAGATGTTGTTGACTGCATAAATGTCTTCTTTTGTGAAGTGTCTGTTCATATCCTTTACCCACT
>NW_022437279.1:0-3009 GCF_009761245.1 Sapajus apella
AATGATGGTTTCCAGGTTCATCCATGTCCCTACAAAGGACACGGACTCATCGTTTTTGATGGCTGCATAATATTCCATGGTGTATATGTGTCACATTTTCCCTGTCCAGTCTATCATCGATGGGCATTTGGGTTGGTTCCAGGTCTTTGCTATTGTAAACGGTGCTGCAATGAACATTCGTGTACATGTGTCCTTATAGTAGAACGATTTATAATCCTTTGGATATATACCCAGTAATGGGATTGCTAGGTCAAATGGAATTTCTATTTCTAGGTCCTTGAGGAATCACCACACTGTCTTCCATAATGGTTGAACTAATTTACACTCCCACCAACAGTGTAAAAGTCTTCCTATTTCGCCACATCCTCTCCAGCATCTGTTGTCTCCGGATTTTTTAATGATCGCCATTCTAACTGGCATGAGCTGGTATCTCAATGTAGCTTTGATTTGCATTTCTCTAATGACCAGTGATGATGAGCATTTTTTCATATGTTTGTTGGCCTCATGTATGTCTTCTTTTGCAAAGTGTCTGTTCATATCCTTTGCCCACTTTTGAATGGGCTTGTTTGCTTTTTTCTTATAAATCTGATTTAGTTCTTTGTAAATTCTGGATATTAGCCCTTTGTCAAATGGGTAGACTGCAAAAATTTTTTCCATTCCGTTGGTTACTGAATCACTCTAATGACTGTTTCTTTTGCCGTGCAGAAGCTGTGGACTTTGATTAGGTCCCATTTGTCTATTTTGGCTGTTGTTGCCAATGCTTTTGGTGTTTTGGTCATAAAGTCCTTGCCTATGCCTATGTCCTGAATGGTTTTGCCTAGATTATCTTCTAGGGTTTTTATGGTGTTAGGTCTTATGTTTAAGTTTTTAATCCATCTGGAGTTAATTTTAGTGTAAGGTGTCAGGAAGGGGTCCATTTTCTGCTTTCTGCACATGGCTAGCCCGTTTTCCCAACACCCTTTATTAAACAGGGAATCCTTTCCCCATTGCTTGTTTTTGTCAGGTTTGTCAAAGATCGGATGGTTGTAGATATGTTGTGTTGCCTCCAAGGCCTCTGTTCTGTCTTTTAAAGACAAAGATGGGTATATCAAGACTCCAACAAGCCATTTCAAAACATCATAAACAAAGAGGCCACCGTAACTTGCCTGTTTAATATTGTAAATCACATACTTCCCACTCACTGGTCCCCTTACCCTGCTTGACTTTTTCCTTGCTTCATATAACTTATTACCTTCAAACATATACAATTTACTTATTTGTGTTTATTATGTGTTTCTCCTCGTCTTGAAAATCCACCCCAGTCTCTACTATTGTATCCAAGTGCCTAGAACTTGGATACAATAGTAGAGACTCGGGTGGATTTTCCTAACTTCTAGCAGACAGTCAATATCTGTTAGTTGGGAGACTAAATGAATAGTCAAGTTGAGGACATTATCCTAATGTAAACTGACTCCTGGGCTTAAATGTAACTGCAAGGACTAGAAAGACAAATAGGGTACAGAATATCACCAAATCCACCCACCCCCTACACATCATCGTACTTCCAAGGTCAACCCATGTATGCTTAATAAAATGAGAAAAACAGGCACAACAACCATAACATTCAGAATAAAACCCAGAGGAAAATTATTAGAAGGTATATATACTGGAGAATGGGAGGAAGGGAGAAAGAGAAAGAGGAAGCAGGAAGAAAGGCAGAAAAGAAATGAAATAAAATCTGTCACCAACTTACTCTTTAAAACACAAATATAAAATATGATTGCAATTTCAGGCTCGAAGTTTGGTGGTCAAGCACTAATGTATAGGTGGTTCTGGTTTCTTATCCTGGGGTTTGACCCCTTAAATTACTGTAGTATCCCTTAATATTTGTATCAGGTTTTTCACTAAATGATTTTCCCCTCTGCTCTTGCTGGTGTCTTTCTCATTTAATGTATCTTCCTCTATGCAACAGCCTTTCAGTGGCTTCCCTCAACTGAAATATCAGCGAAAACTTCCTCATGGAACTGAAAATAAATTCTGTCTGAGGTCTTTGCTTTGATTCTACTCACTTACTTGGAAAAACAGGCACCAGTCCCACATCCTGCTTTCCACCCAATTAACACTCTGATGTTCTTCTCTAAGAATAATATCTCTATAATTATAATCCTGTTTTTAAAACACATTAACATAGGAACAATTAAAGTCAAAAAATGGGGGAACATTTTTCCAATACACCGAGAAGCAGCCTCCTTTCTAATGCGTTGTTTAGACTGAAAAAAGTTAAATAGGGTGGTCGGTGCTTCCGGAGCCTCCTCGGGATGTCGGTGGCCTTCGTACCCGACTGGCTGAGGGGCAAGGCGGAAGTCAATCAAGAGGCGATCCAGCGGCTCCTTGAGGAGAATGACCAGCTGATCCGCTGTATTGTGGAGTATCAGAACAAAGCCGGGCGAACGAGTGCGTCCAGTACCAGCATGTGTTACATAGAAATCTCATTTATTTGGCTACCATCGCAGATGCCAGCCCAACCAGTACTTCAAAAGCAATGGAATAATCTTTCAAAAGCAATGGAATAATCTTCCAGTTGGCTGTCGTGAGGAGTAATTAAGTGTAATCCATCTCTTACAAAACAGAGACAGGATCTTTACCAACTTAACTGGTTAAAACATGAATGAAACCTCTGTGGCTCTTTCAAAAAATGTGAAAATGTGAAGAAAGCTACTAACTTAACTGTATTCTCAATGTAATTTTTTTTTTTCTTTTCATGGTGAGCTTACCGTTCAATTTTTTTTTTTTAATAATTAAGCGAATCCCTCAATGAGTTGAGCCCAGGTGTCCTGTTTCCTGAACTTGAAGCAAGTTTGGATAACAAAGATGCTTACTTTTTAGTTTCAACCTGAAGAGAAAACTGAGTAGGTATTGGGCAGGAATTGGTGAGACTCCTGACTTGAGACCTTGCTAAATGGACATGTAACTGTGTGCTCCTTCCTACCAGTCTGTAAATGTGGTCCCCCCACTGCTGTTTTCAGATTG
>NW_022437279.1:3109-12440 GCF_009761245.1 Sapajus apella
TTCCACCACATTCACTTCTGTGGTGCAACTGGTTAGCACATTCGGCTGTGAACCGAAGGGTTGGTGGTTTGAGACCTGGTGCCGTAATTTTGTGAGAAATGTTATTTTCTTACTTCAGGAATTGTGTCTGGCAAAATAAATGAAAATCCAATCATTATTCTTCCCCTGTTATTCCTCAGGTGTCTTCATTTCCTTGTTTCTTGATTAAATTTCCCAAGTTCCTTCTAAATGCCAGCAGATATGAACACAGTCCCATCGTTCTGGACCACTTCTTTTGTTTCCAAACTCCATCTTTCTCATTGTGCTGGTCCATCAGTAGAGTCCCCCCAGCAAAAAGCAGCAGAAATCACTTGGCCAACGTCCTGCAGAGCTTGCCCTCTGCACTGAGCTGGCATTGTCTCTACCTGAATCAGTTCCTTGGGTCAGGCTTTGGATGTCACAATAGACCACGAATGAAAGTGGTGGAGACCTCTAGCTAGGATGTCTATAGGTTTCCTGTGACTGCTATTTTCCTAAATCATTAGACTCTCTCAAATTTTTTTCTTGCTTACAAAATGAATACCAAAGACCGTCTCTCTTAGACTCTGCAATTCCACTTCTGACAATTTTTTATGCAATTGCTATATTTGTATAGCTCAAGTTGACTCATGTAAGGATTATTCTTTTTAACACTTAAAAGAAAAAAAGATCAGAAGAAGCTGCACATCCATCCATAAAGTCCTGATTAAATAATCAATGATAATTGACACGATGGAATTGGAGGCCAAGGTGAAAAACAAAAATAAGCTCTCTGAATTGATTCACAGCCAATGTGCTGGGGGACATTGCTGGAGTCTGCTAACCCTGATAGCCCAGGTCATGCACAGACTGGCCACTACAATAACTGCTGAAGGTGGCTGGGCACACACCAGACAGCTGCAAAAGACTTTGCCAGGTTTCTGATGCCTCTCCCTTCAGCCTGCCTTCATGTCTCTAGTTAATAAGGGGTGCGAAGAAAGTGTAGTTTCAAGGGCCATTCTCACAGAAGATTGAAAACTTTTCATTTTCAATCTCAGCTCACTGCAACCTCCACCTCCGAAGTTCAAGCAATTCTCCTGCCTCAGCCTCCTGTGTAGCTGAGATTACAGGCACCCACCACCACAGCCAGCTAATTTTTGTATTTTTAGTACAGGCAGGGTTTCACCATGTTGGCTAGGTTGGTCTTGAACTCCTGACCTCAAGTAATCTGCCTGCCTCAGCCTCCCAAAGTGCTGGGATTACAGGCGTGAGCTACCACGCCCGGCCGATATTCATTTTCTTTAATATTCTGTCAAGTATTGATTTCAAGATGGGGGCCGGGCATGGTGGCTGTAATCCTATCACTTTAGGAGGCTGAGGTGGGTGGATCGCTTGAGAATGGGAGTTCGAGAGCAGCCTGAGCAACACAGTGAGATTTTATCTCCACAAAAAAAATCTTATAAATTAGCTGGGCATGATGGTACATGCCTGTGGTCCCAGCTACTCAGGAAGCTGAGGTGGCAGGATGCTTGAGCCCAGAAAATGGAGGCTGCAGCGAGGCATGATTGTGTCACTGGACTCCAGCCTGGTTGACAAAGTGAGATGCGATCTCAAAAAATAAAAGGTGGGTGGGCGGGGACCAGCAGATCTAATATTGGATCTTAAGCAGTTTGCTAAAATTCATATTAAGCCTCCTGGGGAACTGAGCATGTCCCTAGACTTCCACCATAGGATTTTCACCTCATAATTCTACTGCATATAACAAGGCAAATTGCAAGGAGAAAGGTTTTATGAGGAATCACAAAAAAGTAATTTGAGAGTACCTGTAAACATGACTTTTGAACGTTTTTAGTGCAGAGCATGGTGACTCATGCCTGTAATCCCAGTGATTTGGGAAGCCAAGACAGGGGAGGATCCTTGAGCCCAGGAGTTCGAGACCAGCCTAAGCAACATAGCAAGACCCTGTCTCTGGGGAAAAAAAAAAAAGTTTTTAGGCACCCAGACATACCCTATTAAAGCCTCCTTACTCTATCAGGAGTCCCACCTCAACTTACTTGGAAAGAAACCTGCCCACTATATTGCCATCTAAAGCAGAGTCCCAGCTTCTCAGTCAGGAGCGGAACGAAGCTGAATCAGAGTATACATTGCAACCACAGGATAATGACTTGAGAATTATTACTGTTTGTTGTTCTTGGTCTTAGATAAAATAAATCCACTCATATTTGCAGGTACACTTTATTCTTTAGTCTATGACATGTGCATTTCTCATGAGTCTCATGCAGTAAGCATTCACCATATACACACTGGGAAAAGCTGGGGAAAAGGTTGGTAACAAAGGATAAAATACTAAGCAAAATGAGTCTTATCTCTGAGCTCACTTTTAATGGGGCATAACATTATATAGTTGTGGATTCAATGAGTTAAGTCATATAAAAAAACAAAGTGCTGTTTAAATAGAAAAAAAATTATGGATGTAAAAGTAATTATTTTCCTGCCCTCAATAGGCTTAAAGTCAAAATGAAAGTTCCTGGGATATTTTCTTCCAACCACTTATTCTCATTCCTCACTTTTGACTTACCCAGCTTGCATGGCCACAGGTGTGAGCTCTTTGTACTGAACTGTTTTGGAGATCGAGTCTGAAATACAAACCCTTGAACATACTATTATCTAATGCTGTCCACCCTGGGAATGCAATTTCTTTCTTCATTCAAGAAAGTCTTAAATAAAACCCCTAAAGTACCACTATGTCTGGTACTTTCCAAGCTGTCAGCAACTTGACGGAAAGTTTCTTCTTCACCTTGGTATCTCTTTATCTAGCAGAGGTGGCAGTGGGCACTTGGAATTCTGAATAAATCAAAGTCAGCCTGTCAAATTCTGATTCTGGATTTTTCCGGTTCACTTGGAGACATCAATGGCATGTGGAAACAATCCACATGCAAACCCACAAGAAATAAACACAAAAACAAGACAAAAGTTTCTAAGTGGAAATGTAGTTTGTGTGCCAAGTATAAGAGGTATGTGGGTTGTGAGAAATATTATACCAAGCTTTACTGTATGATTCTTTTCATTCTTCCAAATAAAGTGCACCTATCCACAATGTGGCTAGTATATTTTACAGGCAAAGTAGACAAATTCACTGTACCCCATAAAACACACAGATCATCACACTGACAGAAGAAAAACAAAAACAGCACAAGCAAAATACAAATAATTATAATCATACTGACACTTTCTGAAACAGCCTCGAAAATGATCAGCATTTTGGTCTACATGAGACTGTGTAGACTGATTAAAACCTAGGTTTTCAGTTCCTTGTAGTGGCTTACACTGATCCTTTGAAGCCTACAGGGCTGCTTTGCCTATTTGTGAACCCTCCCTTGCCCCAGTCCCACAATATATAACCTGAGGTGCACTGGTTCTCTACTAAGCTTTGCCCACCTTTTCAGTGGTTCCAACCCAACACTCCACCCAGGAAGCATTGTTTGCAATTATGGGAGCACATCATACTCTTTGAGACTTCTGCTTTATCATTTTCCAGTTTACTTTCTAGGAATGACCTAGAAAAGTTGGCGAGGACTGACTCATCTCTGAAGACTGTGATCATCAATCAGGTTCCCACTGAGAGCACTCTATGACCTGCCGTGGCCCCCACTCCATCCCTTATATGCATCTACCATGATGCCTATCTTCTACTAGTGGCCTGAAGACTCTTAATGCCAAGGGCCATGTGTTATTATCTATTGTCACTGTTTCCTCCTCAAACAATGGCTTATAAAATGCTGACTTAACTGACTGATAAAGTGGGCTAAGATATTAAGTAGACAGAAATTAAACAGAAAAAAAAAAACCCAGATTAAATGGCAAGGTGGATGATGGGGGTGGGGGTGCTCTAAGATCAAGAGATGGAATGAAGGTGAAGGGAACACAAAATCAAAGTTGAAATTTGTCCAATGCCCCCTAATAAAAATAAAAAGGCATATAAAAATATTTTTATTTTCTACAAACACATTTGGAAGAACTGTATTTCTTCCCAACCCCATTAACTGTCATTTTTTCTACATAAAAAAGATGCTAATACCACCCTCACCTGTGACTACTAAACAGAAAAAGATTGCCTGGACTAGGCATTATCCCCCTTGTTGGAAATAAAGGCCCTTCCTGGAGGCAGGAAGTGGGATTTTTAAGAGGCAGGCAGTCAAGAGTCAAACAAAACAAGCATATGCAGTAGTCATAATCATGTTAGTATGACAGTATGAATTAGGTGACTCAGCCAGGCATGTACAGGAGTTCGAAGAGGGAACAGTAGAAGCCCACAAAAACACGTTTGGGCCCTGACCAGAGACATTTGGTCTGAAAAACACAATAAAATGTCTGCCTGGGTAGTCACAATCCTTCTAGTATGAGGTGGACAGGAAGCAGAGCAGGGCCAGGAGATGGAAGGGGCCTTCCTGGCCCTCATGAGTCGCCGACCAGGGAAGTTCCCTCCATGCTCTCTGAGGGTGGCGGGGCTCCAAAGATCCTGGCCAGGAGCCCTTTGTTGGAGCGGGCCTTGTCTTGGACAGTTGCCAGGCGAGCCCGTTCACGCCCCCCTGGCCGTGCTGCTTTCCGGGCTCTCAGTTCCTGCTCAGTAGGACGCTGGGCAAATGTCCAGGAGCCATCTGGGCGGGCAGGGTCCGCATCAGCAGCAAGAAAGCGTTGTCCCCGTTCCACACTTTGAAGATAAAAGTCGGTCTCACGCTTGGCCTGAGCAACCTCCACTCTCAGGCGCTGCCTGCGCACCTGGCGCTCAAAGGCAAGGTGCTCGCTGAGGTGGGACCAGGTGAAACGGTGCAAGTACTGTGGGCAGAAAATCAGAAAAGATCAGGATAGTGCAGATTAGAGAGAAAAGGAGCGGGGGCGGGGGTGTGCGGGCGCAAGGCCAACAAGAGGCCATGGGGATACTTGGACCAGGGTTGCGGAGATGGGAGGGTGAGAGGTATGGCAGAAAGATCTAGCTCCTCACCTTGAGGTTCCACAGGTCATAACGGAAGGGGCTGCGCCTGCGGGCACCCATAGGCGTGTTGTGGAGACTGGCCGCCACGCGCTTGGCTACGCGCTTGTCGCGGAACTCCACCCATCCCTCGGTGTAGTCCTTGCTGTAGGACCGCTTTTTTCCTCCCGCGGCTGCTGCTGCCTTCTTTTTGCGTCTCACGAACCTGTCTGCGACCCAAAGACAAAGCCCCGTCGAGGATGCCTAGGCTGCACTCCCTCAAAAGCACCTCCCACTGCCCACATTGTTCTTCATTTCTGCCAGCCGGTGTCCCACCTGAGAGTTTCCGCCGGAGGGAGGGAACTGTTAAGTCGCACTCTTTCCTCTATCTAACTCAGTTCTTTCCTCAAATGTCCACTCCTTAATCTGGCCTGCCCTGAACGCTATTTAAAACCTGCACAAGTCCCCAACCTCCAGTAGTGCCTGTAAGGGGGTGGAAAGACCAAGGGCGACTGATCGAATCGTTTCTTGACCAAGGCCGCGATGCCAAACGTGTATGTTCAGTTTTGTAGAAAAGCTGACCAGGTTTTTACTCAGGTTCTACTCATGAAACAAACCAGTAGACAGGTCCGGAGAGAGAGGTGAGCAGAACCGGAGTAAGAACGCAAATAGCGACAATCCGAGAACTAAAGAACCACCAGACACACTGCGCTACCTAGTCTCCCCAGATCCCCACCGCCGCCCACCCCAGCATCCTCACAGACTGATTCCTTCACCAGCCAGGAGCCGAGCACCGCACTGCCCATCGCCCAAATCCAGCAGCTCGCGCCTCAGCCCTGCGCAGCGAACCAACAGGACATGCATGCTTCCCCCCGCCAGCGAGCGACGACCTCCTCCTTTCACCGCCAGGGCCTGCACACTTACCCTCAGCCTGAAAGAAAACGCGTCCCACCTCGCCGTAGGCACTGAGAAGGTTGCGGACGTGCAGGGGCCGGAAGCGCGGCGGGATATGGCCCAGGTACACAATACCTGGCACTACCCGCTTCTTGCTGCCACAGGCCGCTTCTTCGGATTCCTCCTGCTCCTCCTCCGCGTCTAGATCCTGGTCTGTCCCTTCCAGCGGCTCTTGCTCCGTTGCGGCCTTCTCCGATTCCTCTCCCTCCATGTTGACTGACACGAACAGCACGACAGCCGTAAAGTGCCTTGCCAACAGACGCAAAAAGCGTGCGACGGCCTGAGACGCGGAGGTGGGGCCGAGGCGTTATTGACAAATGAAAAGATTGAGCTAGGCAGGCGGATCCCGGAGATACCCGAGTGGAGAGGGCGGAAGTAGGGTGTCGGGTCGGAAGCCAGATTATGAGCGTGGGAGCGGGATGGAACGCTCGGGTTAGGCTCACAGATTCCCGGTCAGATCTTCAATTCAGGACAGGCAGAAGCAGAAAAGACAGATCCCCAAATATAACCTACCCTATAGAACGCCTAGTTGAGATGGTAAAAGTCAGGTTGATGCTGGCTTTTTGGAGAGTTTTGCAGAACAGTTTTAGGGAAGTTTCTATGTGTTCTAGCCATCCAAATAGCATTTTATTCAAGGGCCCCGGGTGCGATTACAGCTGAGGAACGACAGTTTTTTAAAGTTGATAAATTTCGTTTTAAAAATTTAAGTTTGAGTTTTGAAGTTTTAATTCTTTCTGGAAGGCCGGGAGCGGTGGCTCACGCCTGTAATCCCAGCACTTTGGGAGGCCGATGCGGGCAGATGTCAAGGTCAGGAGTTCGAGACCGGCCTGGCCAACATAGTGAAACCCTGTCCCTACTAAAAATACAAAAATTAGCCAGGCGTAGTGCAGCGAGCCTCGAGTCCCAGCTACTCGGAAGGTTGAGGCAGGAGAATCCCTTGAACGCGGGAGGCGGAGGTTGTTGTACTGAGCCAAGATCGCACCACTGCACTCCAGCAAGACCCTGTCTCAAAAACTAAACTAAAATAAATTATTTCTGGAAATTTACTTCGGAATTTTGCCTATTTTAAAATTTAAATTTTGAAAACAGTTTAATTTTGGAAATTTAAGTTGCTTTTAGTCTAATATTTTAAATTTGATTTTGTGAATGTCTAGAAATGTAAATACAATTATTTGAACCATTTGCTTGGCATCTATGACACATGTGTATTGATACAGTATCCACATGCATCCTTACGCTGCAAATACATGTCAGAGGCACACACGACTCACAATTCTGGCGACTCCCGGGCAATGCGTTTAGTTCTGCTCACCCTGGGTCTGTCCTCAGAGATTCCCCATCAGATCACAACCCACTTTTCCTTCTATGACCGACGCAACCACAGAACTGACCGGGCCCCGGCGGTCCTGCTCCCGCCAGGAGGACCGCGGACCTTTCCTAAATCACACCCAGGGCCATTTTCCCCTCGCGGGCTCGGTTCCTCAGCCTGTTATCGTGGCCCGAGGGTGCTCCCAGCAGGGGGCGCCGTCCCCACCCTTGAGGCGCTTCAGTTACTCGGATCGGTGCCAGCGCGAGGCGGACTGCAAAAGGCAGTGCTGGGAACCGCGTACAAGTAATCCGGTTGGCTTTCTGGAAGCAGCCCGGGGAGGGTTTGAGGACCATCAGTACAAAATTTCCCATCTCGCTCCAACAGGAGCGCAGAGTAGCCCAGAGAATGGAAGCAGGGGGTAAATGTGTCCACTGTTAAAATCAGAGATGGCAGTTTTCGCAAGTCCCCAAGTATATTTATAAAGTTAACAGGGCGCCGAGCTGTATCACGGAGCGTCTGAAAGTCTAATGATAGACTCTTCGAATTCTCACACTTCTGTTGCATTAGCTTTATTGAAAACTTGCTGTCAGGTGTCCACTGCTTCTTTTCTGAAGAGGAATGGGGTACGATGACAGTAATAAACTCCGTCTATTGCTATTTAATTCTTAACACTGACATCTTCAAAACACAGCATAGTTAATGAAATGAGAGCACGTGTTGGGGTCGCTTTAAAAGATCGGGAGTTAGGGGAGGGGCATGATGCAAGAGTCTCGGTCAGTTGTGCCAGTGTGGTAGCTAATGGTAGTTCTTCAGGCTGATTCTCTACCTGGTATATATTTGAAATTATCATTGATAAAATGTTTATTCACACCAACTATCAACATAACAGCTAAAGGACCGTCGAACCGCCAAAAAAGAAAAAAAAAATGAAGCCTTGGGCAGCGTGTTCTTCCCGCTCTCCACATTCTTCATGATCCCTTCTCAACTTGGTGGAAATTAGGTCTCACTCAAGAGACTTTTTCTCTCAGTTGACTGTCCTTGAAGCAAGGCTTGTTAGCAATTTTCAGTGTGGATTCTTTTCCTTCTGAGCGTCTTACAAATTCATGCATAAATAAGCAAGCTGCTCACTCACCGCGTCCTGTAAGTTGGAGAGATCCTTTTAAAAGGAAACTCCTTCGAGCCGGACTCGAACCAGCGACCTAAGGATGACCACATTCAAACCCCTACAGTCCTCCGCTCTACCAGCTGAGCTATCGAAGGATGTTGTGGTGCACTGCTTGGATACTTTAGGATTTACCTATTGCTTTTGACTATCCTGTAGTGATGCTCATTTTGAAAACATAGGAAAACGTAAGGAAGTTTTTGAGGATATTAGAAATGTTTCAAAATGTTCTAAAATGTTTTAATCTGAGTACGGGTAGTGAACATACAAGTGTATGAACAATTCATTTCCTTGAACATTTAAAATTTGTGTGTTTTACTGTAAAATTGTTTGACATCGGTCAAAAAAAAAAAAAAAAAATTCTGTGTCCTGCTCCCTTAGGTAGAATAGATAGGAACATTGCCCCTATTAAGCGTGTTGTCCCTCTGTCCTGTCTGCTTAGCACCTCCTCTCTTTATGGGAAGGGATAATAAAGGTAAGCTTATATTAAACACAGACAACTGGGTTGAAGAGAGGAGACCTACCGCCTTGAATCGGAGTTACTGCCCAGTTCATTTTGGAAACATTGAAATTCTCCTTTCTGAAGGGCAAGGAAAATCATAGAATTTGTGTAATTTGTGTTCAAGACACAAAACACGAGAAGCCCGTTGTGTGTGTACATATGTTTAGGAATGGAGCAGCTCATATGATATCGCACAATTGTAACGGCACAAATAAAATATACCACTCTCCCTCCCTCACAATTTAAAACAGATGGAATGTAACATTCCACTTACAGGTGTCAACCTAATAACAGAGAGAAGCTCTCTGAAAGAAAGTGTTTGCTTGGGAATAGAGCATTGCTATGAAAATATGGGTGCCATTGGAAATTATGTATATGCAGGAGGCAAAGGGAGACAAAGGTTTTTATTTTACTTTTTTTTTTTTTTTTTTTGAGTCG
>NW_022437279.1:12540-14854 GCF_009761245.1 Sapajus apella
TCTCGATCTCTTGACCTTGTGATCCACCCACCTCGGCCTCCCAAAGTGCTGGGATTACAGGCTTGAGCCACCGCGCCCGGCCTATTTTACTATTTTTTTAGAGATGGGGTTTCTCCATGTTGGTCAGGCTGGCCTCAAACTCCTGACCTCAGGTGATCCACCAGCCTCTGCCTCCCAGAGTGCTGGGATTACAGGCGTGAGCCACTGCGCCCCGCCTGACAAAGGTTTTTTTTGTTGCTGTTGTTATTTTTTTTGTTTTTGTTTTTATTTTTGATTTTGTTTTGAGTTGGAGTCTTGCTCTGTCTCGGAGGCTGGAGTTCAATGGCACAATCTTGGCTCACTACAACCTTCACCTCCTGGGTCCAAGCGGTCCTCCTGCCTCAACCTCCCAAGTAGCTAGGACTACAGGCATGCGCCACCACATCAGTCTAATTTTTGTATTTTTAGTAGAAATGGCGTTTCACCATCTCGGCCAGGCTGGTCTCAAACTCCTGACCTTGTGATCTGCCTGCTTTGGCCTCCCAAAGTGCTGGGATTACAGGCGTGAGCCACAGTGCCCGGTGACAAAGGTTTTTAAAGGAAAAAAATGAGAAGGATTATATAACTGTGTTGAAGTTATTATCATTTGCTACAAAGATGGAAAACAAAGAGGAAGCCAGTCCGAGGTTGGACAGGCAGTTGTGGGGCAGGTGTCCTTGTAGAAGTATTTTTTGTGTAAGATTGTGATGGCCTTTGTGCAAGGTTGTGGGTTTTACAGTCTTTTGTGATAGTTTCTGTTATCAAGCATGGCCTTTTCTAGCTCTGTTTATCAACGGCTTTTTTTGTTTGTTTGTTTTGTGTGTTTGTGTGTTTTAACAATAGTGACTCCATTTTGATTCTGACAGTTTTCACATAGATATGCTTTGCTAATAAGTGCCTATCATGGTATTCAGCTTCCTGGTGCCTAAGACAGAAATGAACGCCAATGGGAAAAACAGGAAGCCATCTGGAGAAATTTTTCTTTTTTATAAAATTATTGAAAGTGTATGGAAATTGTAAACTGTGAAATTTATGGAAAGAGTTCTGGTGAATTTACCTATAAAAATCATCATTTATTACACTTAAAGTTCTCCATAACTGTAATCTTGACAAAAAATACGTTTTTTTTCCAAAAGATTCTCTCCAGCATTTCCCATGAGAAATATCTGCAGCACATAACTAATATTTAATTCAGTTACTCATTTCCATGAGAAACTAATGTCTAGTCAATTCATTTCCAGTAATATAACCTAGTCAGGGAAAATATGAGAACCCAGAGTAGAGAAATGAGCACGTTCTGTGTGAGATGGTCTCTTCTCATATAAGTGTACTAACTGAGCCTTGGACATCAGCTGTGAAAGCAGCTGACCAACCCTGCCATTTCACCATCAAACCCCAGAATCTCAGTTCACGTGCTTTCTCAAATAAAAGCTTCACTAATTTGCACAGGGGACAGCAATACTGAAAAAATGCTCAGTATGTTTCTCATCAGCTAGTGCTAGATCTTCAAACCTCATGTCTCCCAGGGACACAGTACTATAGAGTGAATTTTAGTCCAGAAGAACTCCAATAGCTAATCTTACCAAGTCTTTTCTTTATCTATAAACTAAGATTAAGAATCCCACCTCAGGGCTGTTAAAATTGGAATTTCATTTGCCTGAAATGCTTTTTCCCCTGATAATCCTCAAGATTTGCCTCCTGGGAATACAAGAAGAAGTAATTAGGACCTTTCTGCACTAGATTTCTGTATCACTCTGTGGGAAGACTTCCTTCTTCCTCTTCTTACAGAGTCTGGTGTCAGAACTACCATTCTTTTCCCTCTTGTTGCAGACACAAGTTCAAAATGGGTTTATGGATAAATCTAACTCTGAAATTATTCTTGGAAATGTATCATCATCATTTGATTACAACTTCACCCTGTACCTTCTCTGTTGTTTTAGTACCTTTACAACTTGCGATTGGAGACCTACCTAGATGGTTTTAACTTCTCTTGAAGCTTACAGACTGTATTATTCATTTGGAATAGCCCAGGAGTTCCAGGCTGCAATAAACTATGATGAAAGAACTGCACTCCAGCCTCAGCAACAGAGCAAGACCCTGTCTATTAAAAAAGGAAGAGGAGGCCAGGAGCAGCAGCTCATGCCTGTAATCCCAGCACTTTGGGAAGCCGAGGCAGGTGGATGACCTGAGGTCAGGAATTCAAGGCCAGCCTGGCCAACATGGTAAAACCCCGTCTCTACCAAAAACACAAAAAATTAGCCAGGCATGGTGGTGGGCGCCTGTAATCCCAGCTACT
>NW_022437279.1:14954-15414 GCF_009761245.1 Sapajus apella
AGAGAAACAGAAACATGCAGAAATTTGAGGGTAGGGTAATATAATTATTCTATATCTTGATTGTAATCGTGACATGACTGTGTACATTTGACAATATTTGTTACATTAAAAAGAATGTGCACTAAAGATAATGACTTTACTGTATGTAAATTGTACCTTAATCTAAAAAATGGTAAGAGTAACTTTGAAAAAATTAAAGTAGAAGAAAAATAAAGTGTAGCTTAGAATTTAATTTTAAAAATCAATGTAATCAGTGTAATCACTTTATTATCAGTCTAAAACAGAGAAGCCATATGATTATCCCAATAGGTGTAGGAAAAAAAAAAATGGACAGGCTGGGCATGGTGACTCACCCCTGTAATCTCAGCACTTTGGGAGGCTGAGGTCAGGAGTTCAAGACCAGCCTGGCCAACATGGTGAAACCCCGTCTTTTTTTTTTTTTTTTTTTTTTTTTTTTTTT
>NW_022437279.1:15514-21183 GCF_009761245.1 Sapajus apella
GGCTGGAGGGCAATGGCGCGATCTCGGCTCACCGCAACCTCCGCCTCCTGGGTTCAGGCAATTCTCCTGCCTCAGCCTCCTGAGTAGCTGGGATTACAGGCACGCACCACCATGCCCAGCTAATTTTTGTAGTTTTAGTAGAGACGGGGTTTCACCATGTTGACCAGCATGGTCTCGATCTCTTGACCTTGTGATCCACCCGCCTCGGCCTCCCAAAGTGCTGGGATTACAGGCTTGAGCCACCGCGCCCGGCCAACCCTGTCTTTAAAAAAAAAAAAAAAAAATAGACAAATTTAGATACATTGTTAGAATTTCTGCAAACAGGTAATATGAGAGAATTTTCTCAATATAAAAGACATCTTTAAGAATTCTACAACTAATATATTTAGTGATGAAAAACTGAATGTTTTGGCCAGAGCAAGGTCCAGAGCAAGGATGTCCACTCTCACAACTTCTATTCAGCATTATCCTAGAGATTCTAGCCAGTGCAATAGGCAAGAGAAAGAAAAAAATACAGATTCAAAGGAAAAGGTACATTTATTTGCATGTAACACGATTGTCTATGAAAAAACACTGAATACAATAAAATAGAATTGTAATTCTACTTATCAATTGTGTCCTGCAGCTTTGATAAGCTTACTCGCTAGTTGTAGCAGCTTTGTAGAAGTTGCCTCAGTATTTTTTGCATAGACAATCATGTTACATGGTATTTTATATTTTATAAATGGTATTTTATATTTCAACTTCTATTAACAAATACAAATTATTTGTACTTGTTAACTATTAACAACAAATACATTTATTAATAAACACTATTAATTAATAACAAATACCAATTATTTGTATTTGTTAATAGAGGTTGAAATACAAAATACCATTCAAAATGGTACAAAAAATATGAAACATTTAGAGATAAATTTAACAAGATCCAATGAAAGCAATGCATTGTTTCCAGGACAGAAAATTTAAACAATTTTCAGATATCAATTACAATTCTTTCAAATTGATTAATCCATTTAATGCCATGTCAATCAAAATGTCAGCGATTTTTATCTTTAGAAATTGGCAAGCCAAATACAAAATGTATACAGTCAAAAGATCCAAAATATCTGAAACAATTTTGAAGAACAAAGTTGAAATAATACTGCCTGACTTCAAGATTTACAACAAAGCTACATAGAGTCTACAGATAAACTTACATGATTACGATTAATTGATTTTTGACAGAGATACCAATATAATTCAATGATAAAAAGATAATCTTTGCCAAATGGTGCTGGAAAAACTGAATATCCATATGCAAATAAATGAACTTGGACCCTTATCACACAATACACAAACGTTAATTCAAAACGGATCAGACTTAAATGTAGGGACTAGAACAACAGAACCTCTAGAAGAAAACGTAGAATTCTTTGTAACTTTAGCCTAAGCAAAAAGACTTTAAATGGACAGAAAAGCATAAACCATAAAGGAAAAAATAAGTTGAATTTCATCAAAGCTTAACAAAAAATGTGCTCCTCGAAAAATGCTGTTAAGAAAAGACAAGTCAGGCTAAGCATGGTAGCTTATGCCTGTAATTCCAGCACATTGGAAAGCTCAGGCAGGCGGATCATTTGAGCCCAGGAGTTCAAGATCAGCCTGGGTAATACAGTGAAACCCCGGCTCTACCAAAAAAAAATGTGGTACATGTACGCCATAGAATACTACACAGCCACAAAAAAGAACAAAATCGTGTCTTTTGCAGCAACGTGGGTGCAGCTGGAGGCCGCTATTCTAAGTGGATTAAATCATGAACAGAAAAACAAATACCTCATGTTCTCTCACTTACAAGTGGGAAGCTAAACACTGAGCACACATAGACACAAAGTGAGAACAATAGACCCGAGGAATTACTAGAGGCAGGAGGACAGCAGGAGAATGAGCGTTGAAAAACTGTCGGGTACTATGATTACTACCCTGGTGATGGGATCATTCATACACCAAAACCCAGCGGCACGCAATTTACTCACGTAGCAAATCTGCCCAAGCAGCCCCTTAACCTAAAATTTAAAAATAAAAAGTTCTCAATTTTTATTCTTCATTTTCTGTGCCTAAAGAATAAAAAAGTATTGGCCAGGAGCAGCGGCTCACTCCTGTAATAACAGCACTTTGGGAGGCCGACGCGGGGGGATTGCTTGAATCCAGGAGACCAGTTTGGCCGACATGACTAGACCCCCTCCTACCACACCTCTAGTCTCTCCGAAAAATAGCTGGGCGTGGTGTAGACCCAGCTACTCGGGAGTCTGAGGTGGGAGGATCGCTTGAGCCGTGGAAGTCCAGGCTGCCGTGAGCCGAGAACGCGCGCGATTGTCTGAAGAACAAACAAAAAAGAAGCAGCAGCAGCAGCAGCAGAAGAAGCAACAAGATAACAGAGGACCCCAAAAGTCATCGCATATCCTAACCTCCAATAAAAGCTGCAGTGAAAACCTTGGGGGCAGGGCGCTCCCGGCGTTCAGCAAACCTCCCACGCGCCTTCTTAACTGAAGTCCGCTGCGGGCGTTGGCTGTGGCTTGCTGGTCGAGCGTCAACTCGCGTCGAGGAGAGGGAGGGGAAGTGGGAATAAAAACTGCATTTGATGATCAGGAACGGGAAATAAGAAGGGCATCGAGAAACCAGGAGCCAGCAGGAGACTCGGGGAGGGAGTGGAGGTGAAGAGTGTTGCGAGGTGCAAATTTCACAAGGGCGAAGCGAAGCCTCAGACTTCCCAGAAACGCTACTTTTGATCTATGTAGGTGCCCTTCGGTGAATCAACCACGTTTCTAGTTTATTACTAACATATTTTATGCACTTAACCAAAAGTAGTCCACTTAAGTGTTTGAGCTCTTTTACACATTTGCTTGTATAAACCCTTACTTTCGTAAAGCTCGTATTTTTGGAATACGTAGTTCAAAACTCTTGTCCTTCGAGCCGGATTTGAACCAGCGACCTAAGGATGTCTTGTTCAAGAAGCCTACAGTCCTCCGCTCTACCAACTGAGCTATCGAAGGACACACAACTCTTTGGGCTTTAGAATACCTAAAATAATGTGTATCCTGAAAGTTTGTGCATTTTCAAGTCATGCTGTATTAAGGAGACTCCCTTTTAATTATATTGATACTCATTTTTTAAACCACAACCGGCTTTAAAGCAGTCTTCTCAGACGCTGGAAGTATTCTGTATAATGATATAGATAGTTGGCTTCATGGGTTTATAAATATGTAAAAGGTTATAAATATGTAAATATATAAATGGTTTTATATTGAAAACATTAGAATATTTATGTATAGCTCAAAACAAAAACTTTACTGGAATCCCCTGTCCTCCTCCGCTAGATGTATACAATCCCCCAGATTACGCCACTGTCCTGCTGTTCTGTCTGATTAACTCCTCCTTTCTCTCTCTCTCTCCCTCTCTCTCTCTCTCTGTCTCTGTCTCTCTCTCTCTCTCCGTCCCTCTCTCTTTCTCTCTGTTTTGTTTTGGTTTTGGTTTTTGCAGATGGAGTCTTGCTCTTGTCGCGCAGGCTGGAGTACAGTGGTGCGAACTCAGCTCACTGCAACCTACGCCTCTCGGGTTCAAGCGATTCTCCTGCCTCAGCCTCATAAGTAGCTAGGGTTACAGGCGCCTGCTACCACGCCCGGCTAATTTTTGCACTTTTAGTAGTACAGACGGGGTTTCTCCATGTGGGCCAGGCTGATCTCAAACTCCTGAGGTAAGGTGATCCCCCCTCCGTCGGCCTCCCAATGTACTGGGATTACAGACGTGAGCCACCGCGGCCGGCTCCTTTCTCTCTTACAAGTGTCTGGATTTGCTTGATAAATGCTATGGTTGCCCTAAATACAGACAACTGGGTTGACAAGGATCCCAGTGTTGTGAACAAAGCATTCTGGTATCATCGCAGTTCTCCTTTCTGAAAGTCGAACCGTAAATTGTGTATATTCCTAACCGCAGTGATGAAATGGGAAGTGTCAGTTCTGCATGTATGTGTAAATTTGAGTGTATATTATATAATTATGGTGAAGCAGTTAAAAGGAAGCAAAAACTCTTGAAAACTTTAAGTGGAAATATAAATATTCCTTTTTCAAAGTAAATTGTCCAACATAAAGAGAGGTTCTGTGGAGGCTGCTGTCTTCTTAGCTTCCTTGTACCTACGGGACAATTATGTTGTCCCTTAGGACAATGGAGAACACGTTTAAACTATCTGGCAGGAAAAGGCTTTAAAAAGAAAAATTCCAAGATTTTCTTCAAATGGCAACTGCTAGTGCCATTTGAAGTGTCAGAAATATTAATAGCATACAATTGATACTGAACACTATAGTTAAACCCCTCCCATGAGTAACTACGAAAATAGTATGTACTAACTTTCAGTGTTTCTAACCTAATAGAGAGCTAGCAGCTAGAGAGGAGGGATCCTAGGATGTGGATAGTCTCTTTCGACATTACTGTGTGTCCCATATGTGCCTTGGACAGCAGGTGGAAAAGCTACAGAGATACCAATAAAAAGTGAAATTTCAAGCCGGGACTGCTACAAAATTTTTCTCTCTGTTAGGATTAGTGGGGTGACACCTGGAGAAACAGGAAGACCCCGGAAAGGAAACAAGAAAGACCAAGGTTACTTTCCCATCTCCAGCCTTGGAATCTCTAGCCTCCTTTTTGGCAAGTCTTACCCATAGGGTCAAGTGGTAAAACAGAGTCCTATTTCCTGTATCAAAAAGGGGATTAAAGAAGGGATTGAAGAGCCGTCTCATACATTTCCTTATATAGATCTTTACATGCTTGAGCATAAGGAGTGATCTAACACATTTTCTTGTCTAGATCCTTATTTTTATTTTTGGAAAGTTCGTATTTCTGAGAATTCAAAACTCTCATCTGGATTCGAACCAGTGACCTAAAGATGTCGTAGCTTAAGGAAACTACAGTCCTCTACTCTACTAACTGAGCTATCAAAGAACACATGATATTCTAGTCTCTAGAATGCCTAAAGTAATGTGCATCCTGAAAGTTTCTGGGTTTCCAAGTTTTGTTGTATTAAGGAGACTTGGTTTATTGATGTTCATTTATTTATTTATTTTTTATTTTTTATTTATTTTTATTTTTTTATTTTTTTTGTGACGGAGTTTTGCTCTTGTTACCCAGGCTGGAGTGCAATGGCACGATCTCGGCTCACCGCAACCTCCGCCTCCTGGATTCAGGCAATTCTCCTGCCTCAGCCTCCTGAGTAGCTGGGATTACAGGCACGCGCCACCATGCCCAGCTAATTTTTTGTATTTTTAGTAGAGACGGGGTTTTGCCATGTTGACCAGGATGGTCTCGATCTCTTGACCTCGTGATCCACCCGCCTCGGCCTCCCAAAGTGCTGGGATTACAGGCGTGAGCCACCGCGCCCGGCCCTGATGTTCATTTTTTTTAAACCACAATCGGCTTTAAAGCAGTCTTCTCGCTGGGCACCGTGGATTACACTTGTAATCCCAGCACTTTGGGAGGCCGAGGTGGGTGGATCACCTCAGGTCGGGGGTTCTGTAATATCCCAGACAGTGGGCAGGCTGAGGCAGGAGACCCTGGGAGGCATAGGCTGCAATGAGCCAAGATTGCATTACTGCACTCCAGCCACAGTGACAGAGGGGGACTCCATCTCAAAAAAAAAAAAAAAA
>NW_022437279.1:21283-31012 GCF_009761245.1 Sapajus apella
AAAAAGATAGAAATTTATTGCCCACAGTACTGGAGACTGGGAAGTCCAAGATCAAGGTACCAGCAGATTCACTTTCACTGATTCAGTATGTGGTGAGACCTGCTTTCTGTTTCCAAGATACGGCCTATTTGTGTATTCTCACATGGCAGAAGACATGGAAGGACAAAAGGAAGAAACACTGTGTTCTCATATGGCAGAAGAAAGAGAAGCCCTCCCCCCAACACACACACAAAAATGGCAGAGCTCCTATGGCCTAATGGCTTCTTAAAGTCCCCATCTCTTAATACTATCTTATGAGGTCTTAGATTTCAGTATAATGAATTTTGGAAGGACACAGACATTCAAACCACAGCATGCTGCTATGACAAAATACCGCAGACGCAGTGGCTTAAAACAACAAATGTATTTTCTCACAGTTCTGGAGGCTGGGAAGTCCAAGATCAAGTTGCCAACTGATTTGGTTCTTGGTAAGGGCTCTCTTCCTGGCTTGAAGATGGCCACCTTATTGCTGTGTTTTCACATGGTTTGAGTACTCTGTCTCCTCTTATAAGGACACTAAGCCACTTTAAGGGCTAGGGATTCAACACACCATTTCTTTTTCTTTTTTTTCCTTTTTTTTTTTTTTTTGAGACGGAGTTTCGCTCTTGTTACCCAGGCTGGAGTGCAATGGCGCGATCTCGGCTCACCGCAACCTCTGCCTCCTGGGTTCAGGCAATTCTCCTGCCTCAGCCTCCTGAGTAGCTGGGATTACAGGCACGCGCCACCATGCCCAGCTAATTTTTTGTAGTTTTAGTAGAGACGGGGTTTCACCATGTTGACCAGGATGGTCTCGATCTCTTGACCTCGTGATCCACCCGCCTCGGCCTCCCAACGTGCTGGGATTACAGGTTTGAGCCACTGCGCCCGGCTTTTTTTCATTTTTGAGACGGAGTTTCACTCTTGTTGCCCAGGCTTGAGTGCAATGGCCTGATTTTGGCTCACTGCAACCTCCACCTTCCGGGTTCAAGCAATTCTCCTGCCTCAGCCTCCCGAGTAAGTGGGATTTCAGTCATGCGACATCACGCCCAGATAATTTTTATTATTATTATTTTTAGTAGATACTGGGGGTTTCTCCATGTTGGTCAGGCTGCTCTGGAACTTCTGAACTCAAGTGATCCTCCCACCACAGGCTCCCAAAGGGCTGCCATTACAAGTGTGAGCCACTGCACCCCGCCTCAACACAGAATTTTAAGGAAACACAGTTCAGTCCATAGCAGTTGAGAGTTGTTTGGAGTTGAGAGTCAATGGTTTGCTAACAACTGCTAAAACTTCCATGTGAAATTTAAGGCTTTTTTTTTTTTTTTTCTGTCACCCAGGCTGGAGTGCATGATTACAGTTCCACACCTTCAGGCTCCTCAGGTGATCCACCCACCTCAGCTTCCCTGCTAGCTGGGACTACTAAAGGCACATGCTACCACGCCTGGCTAATTTTTGTATTTTTTAATAGAGATAGGGCTTCTTGATCTTAATTTACTTCTGTGGTAACTAAGAAGCTGTAAAATTTAATACCTAATCCAATGTTGCTGGAAACCAGAACTCCCAATTCAAAAGGCCCAGGCAAACCAATTGCTCCCAGTTTACAGTCATGGCAACATACAACGCATGCATCTGAACTATGGGATTGGGCTAATTTTCTTTCACCTCATTTCCACACCTGCACTCCTAATAAAGTCATAGAAAATAAACAGAGAAGGCTCACGTGCGGTGTGGTGGCAGCAGGAGCGGCCTCGAGACGCAGAGCGACGCCGGGGAGCTAGTGGACCTGCACCTGCCGCGGACATGCTCCGCTAGCAACCGCATCGTCGGTGCCCAGGACCACACATCCATCCAGATGAACGTGGCCGGGGTTCATAAGGTCACAGGCAGGTTTAACGGCCAGTTTAAAACTTATGCCCTCTGCGGGGCCATTGGTAGGATGGGTGAGTCAGATGATTCCATTCTCCGATTGTCCAAGGCCGATGGCATCGTCTCAAAGAACTTTTGACTGGAGAGAATCACGAATGTGGAATATTTGTCATAAATAGTGAAAACCTAAGAAAATGGAAAAAGAAAATTCTGTCCAGGGTCGAATAAGGAGAAAACACCTAGGTGGCATGAACTTCAAAGCAAGGCTGACTTTGAGCCAAGTTGCGAGAGGAATGGTGGGTTTCTACACACAGGTATAACATGTGAGTCGGTTTTTTGTTTGTTGGTTTTTGAGCCAGTCTCGCTGTGTCGCCCAGGCTGGAGAGCAGTGGTGCAATCTCTGCTCACTGCAACCTCCGCCTCCCAGGTTCAGGCGATTCTCTTGCCTCAACCTCTCAAGTAGCTGAGATTACCGGCATCTGCCACTGCTCACAGCTGATTTTTGTATTTTTAGTAGAGACAGGGTTTCACCTTGTTGGTCAGGTTGTTCTCGAACTCCTGACCTCAAGTGATCCAGCAGCCTCAGCCTCCCAAAGTGCTGGGATTTACAGGCGTGAGCCACTGCTCCTGGCTAACATCTGAGTTTTGAACTCTCTTGTCTAAAATGCTGGGGGCAGGAAATTGGGAGGTCTTCTTCCCACAGAGTTAACCAGTTTTGTCACCCCTAATTGGAATGAAAAAGCAAAAGAGAAGAACAAATCTTTAAGGCTGTCTAAAGGTCTTCAAAAGACCTACTATGCCCTGTGCAGCATAGTCACCTTCTTAAATAAGATATTTTGTCTTCTCCACTTTCAGTTGGTAGCATCTTGCCCCAATTTCATTGAGACTAGAAAATAAAAAGAGGAAGTTTCTAATAATGGGATTTCTGGAAAAGAAGCAGTTGAAGGTGCAGGGCCTTCCTATGGCTTTCCTGAGATTATGAGCCAACGGATCCTCCTCTTCTCAACTAACTTCTGCTGAAAAGTACTTAGCACCTAGCACCGGACACAGTACCTGGTACTCAATAGGCCCAGAAGAAAAAGTGGCATCTAAAGCATTTGTCTTTGTGCAAAGACTCCACCTTTAAGTCTGTAACCATAGGTATATTCGCTTCTCTTCCTAATATTTACCTTAGAAAAATAATTAGTAAAAAAATAAAATAAAATAAAAAATAATTAGTACACCCCTTGATCGAAATCAGGACTACAGAAGCCAAAATAGAGAAATCGAATGGGACGCATGCCCCCTCGTGGCTACAGGTCCTCCGGCAGTGACCAAGTCAGACAAAAGGCGGATTCTTTTTGTTGTTGTTGCTGTTGCTGCTGTTCTTATTGAGAAGGAGCCCTACTTCGGTAGCCCAGGCTGGAGTGGAGCGGCGCGATCTCAACTCATTGGAACCTCCGCCTCCTGGGTTCAAGCGATTCTCCTGCTTCAGCCTCCAGAGCAGCTGGGATTACAGGCGCACGCCACCACGCTCGGCTAATTTTTTTGTATTTTTAGTAGAGACCGGGTTTCACCATATTGGCAGGCTGGTCTCGAACTCCTAACCTCAAGTGATCCAACCGCCTCGGCCTCCCAAGGTGCTGGGATTACAGGTGTGAACCAACGCGCCTGACTTACGGGACATTCGTAGATCCTTAGAGACGCTGGATAATCTGTTTCTAGAACCAGATGACTAGGGGGATTTTTTTTCTTTTCCTTTTTTCTTTGAGACAGTCTTGCCTTGTCGCCAAGCTGGAGTGCAGTGCTGCGATCTCGGCTCACTGCACCCTCTGCCTCCCGGGTTCAAGTGATTCTCTTGCCTCAGCCTCCCGAGTAGCTGCAATTACAGGCACGTGCCACCACTCCCAACTAATATTTGTGTTTTGAGTAGAGACGGGGTTTCACCATGTTGGCCAGGATGGTCTCAATTTCCAGATCTAGTGATCCGCCCGCCTCGGCCTTCCAAAGTGTTGGGAGTACAGGCGTGAGCCACCGCGCCCAGCCAATAGACAGAAATTTCACGGGTGCGGAGTGTGGTAGAAACTGCTGAGTAGGCCAAGGCCGAACCTCATTGCTTAATAAACTTGATTTTTCCCTTCTGGGTGCATCCTCAATTTGCCGCCAGGTCCCGGTTTCCGCAGATGTGATTCCGGTGTTAAACTCTTCCCCCACCCGCAAGACAGCTGTTTCTGTGGACTCGGGCTCGCTGGTTCACCTGCACGTTGTGGTCTTCTCCCGATGGGATCCGACACAGCAGAACAGGTTAAAGACAGCCTGAGCGGCGGAAGTCATGCTGAAGCTCTTTAGTCACCATCGATCTACAGTTCTTTTTTTTTTCCTATTAGCTGATAGCAGCGAGTCCTGAATTTCTTCCAGATATCAAAGAGGGTAAAGGATGGAAAAACGCTTGTGTGGGAGGGGGAATTAGCTCAAATGGTAGAGCGCTCGCTTAGCATGCGAGAGGTAGCGGGATCGATGCCCGCATTCTCCAGTTTTATGTAGTTTCCTCTCCCACTTTACACTTTGGCCTTTACTCCTATCTTTCCATGAATACCTCGCTGACACAAAAGCGGCTAACACGCTACCATATCATGATGGGGGTGGTCTCACCTTCAAGAACCCTAAGCCCGGCTTTCCCTCACCACCCAAGAAGACCCATCTACTCTGTGGTTCCCTCGTCCTCAGACTGTTTTGTGGTAGACCGGGCGGTTATTTGGAATTCCTCTCACTGTTTTCAGTTCTGTATGTTGGTCCTCTCCAGGTGCATTAATGCATATCTATTATACACTTTGATCATTTGTGTATTACATTTTTCTCAGAGCAGGCTGAGGACGTATAACCATTTGTTTTGGTTTTCTTTTCTTTCCTTTTTTTTTTTTTTTTTTTTGAGACAGGCTGACTTTGCAATGGTACGATCTTGGCTCACTGCAACCTCTGCCTTCAGGGTTCAAGCGATTCTTGTGCCTCAGCCTCCCCGGTAGTTGAGATTAGAGCTGTGCCCCACCATACTGGGCTTATTTTTAGTAGAGACGGATTTTCATTGTGTTGGCCAGGCTGGTCTCGAACTCCTAACCTTTAGTGATCCTCCCGCCTCAGCCTTCCAAAGTGCTGGTATTACAGGCGTGAGCCACCACGACTGGCCCTGTATTACAAATTTTTAAAAGATTTTTAAAAGTACATATTTATTCTTAGAATTCTTAACAAGATGGTGGATGAGCCTGGCATGGTGGTTCACTCCTATAATCTCAGCACTTGGGAGGCCGAGGCAAGCGGTTCACAAGGCCATGTTGGCCAACATGGTGAAACCCCATCTTTACTAAAAATACAAAAATTAGCTGGGCGTGGTGGTGTGCGCTTTTAGTTCCAGCTACTAGGGAGGTTGAAGCAGGAGAATCGCTTGAACCCGGGAGGTGGAGGTTGCAGTGAGCCGAGATTGTGCCACTGCATTTCAGCCTGGGCAACAGGTGAGAAACTCTGTCTCAAAAAAAAATAAAATAAAATAAAAATAAGATGGTGGAGAGCGAAAACATATGTAGGTATGTTTGGGTTTGTTTTGTTTTGTTTTGTTTTGACATTCACCCTTACTCTTCTGATGTCATCTCGCTATATCTTGCGCAGGGTGGGGGTTGAGGGTCTGCTGCTGTTACTGGTGCTGGCATATGGGAGGAGAATTCGTGGCAGAGAACCTATCTGTACTGAAATCCACTGTGCCTTGGCAAGAAGCTTAGTCCAGGACTACTTAATAACTGTTGCATTCAAGGCCCAAACATTACCTTTGAAAAGATCATTTTTTGGCCGGGTGCAGTGGCTCATGCCTATAATCCCAGCACTTAGGGAGGCTGAAGCAGGCGAATCACGAGGTCAAGAGATCAAGACCATCCTGGCCAAAATGATGAAACCGCTTCTCTAATAAAAATACAAAAATTAGCCAGGCGTGGTGGCCGACGCCTGTTAATCTCAGCTACTCGGGAGGCTGAGTCAGGAGAATCGCTTGAACCCGGGAGGCGAAGGTTGCAGTGAGCAGAGATAGCGCCACTGCACTCCAGCCTGGTGACAGGGCAAGAATTCGTCTCAAAAAAAAAAAAAAAAGATTTTGCCCTCAATCAGCTTTCAAAAAGCAAGTTTAGATTCCATCTGCAGCCCTTAACGAAGTGGCTTCCAATGCGTTTTGGGCAGGGCTCTTGAACCACTACCCTAATTCAATAAGCCTGGGCTTCTGTGGTTTTTTTGGTTTTAATTTAGTTTTCCAGGTTATTCTGATACATATCCAAGTTTGAGAATCATTTTCTTTCATAGGTATCTGGGATCACATTTTTGAGATACAAAAGGGTACCATAGGATTAATATATTTTAATGAGATTTACACAAAATTAGCAAATATGTACCACCGTTATGCCAGATCTCTACTTTGTGAACTAATTCCCTACCTTAGTAGGAAATTTTGTCCATTTTTCCCCTTACGTATTATTTTCTCCTAAAATGATTCTCATAATCAAGCACATATTCTCAGCTAGGGTAGAAAGCCACCACCGTGACAATTAAAATAAGAAGGGCGAATAGACCCCCCGAATTTCATCCCGGCTTCAGACGTTGTAGGGAGCTACTGGTGGTTTAATACGTAACCGAGTCTCAACGATTCAGAACTTTGAACACCAGGGGGCGCGCGAGCCCCACTAATTACCGGTTGCTCCGCCTAATTCCCACCAGCCCCCCGTTTCACCACGGCTTGTGGATCCAGGGTTGAGGGGTTGAGACGCCTCTCTGGATCCCTAGCCTAGAGGACCAGTGTCGGATTCACTTCATCAGTGGCCAGGGCTTCTAAGAGGGTTGGATTATGTGAATTATAGGGATGAAGTCTTGATCATGCGTTAAAAACTATTACGGAGAATAATAAAAAATTAGAGATTCACTGCATGTCCAGAATAGTTTTAAATAAATTCTCATCGAGGAAAAGTGTAAATGGAATATGCCTTTCTGAGAGTGAATTTCAAAATTGACCGAAAGAAAAAGTCGTGAACTCCTTCGAGCCGGATTCGAACCAGCGACCTAAGGATGCCCGAGGAAATTTCACTACAGTCCTCCGCTCTACCAACTGAGCTATCGAAGGATTCACACAGCTTCTCCTTCCCGCTGGGGAAGCCATCTCTGCGCGAGGTTGGGTAATCGCGTATGTTTGCCGTCTTAACTACCTGCGTTTATATTCTTTCGGCATCCAGTACCCCTTCGGAACTGACATTCAGACGCCCTTTTCTCTGAACCAGGGAGAAAATGAGAGCACCTCCTCACTAGTTTACAAAAAGAAACATAAAATGTTAAGAGGACATAAGGAACTGATAAGAATTTAGCAATAACCATTTTGTATTGTAATGAATGAATTATATAACCAAGTTTAACCCCCACCTAAAATTAGAATTTGAAGCACACTTTAACACTGTAATTTTAACGAGATTTTACTGAGGTAATTGACAGGAGGAGGAGAAGGAATCGCAGGTTAAGTAATGAAACTTCAAAAGCATACTTTTTTTTTTTTTTTTTTTGAAAGAGTTTCGCACTATCGCCCAGCCCGTAGTGCATGGAGTACGGTGGTGCGATATCCACTCACTGCAACCTCTGCGTCCCAGGTTCAAGTGATTCTCCCGTTTCAGTCTCCGAGCAGCTGGGATTACAAGTGCAAGCCACCAAGGCTGGCTAATTTTTGTATTTTTACTAGAGATGTGATTTTGCAATGTTGACTAGGCTGGTCTCAAACTCTTGGCCTCAAGTGATCCTCCCGCGTTGGCCTCCCAAAGTCCTAAGATGACAGGCGTGAGCCAACACCACCTGGCCATCACATTAATTCTTATCTCAGCAAAAACCTCTCCATGGAAGAGCAAAAATGATATTTTTTTAAATAATTTTTTTAAATATATATATAGATGGGGTTTCACCACGATGGCTAGGCTGAACTTGAACTCCTGACCTCAGGTGATCCACCCACCTCGGCCTCCCAAAGTGTTAGGATTACAGGCGTGAGCCACCTCGCCTGACCAAAAATGATACATTTTTAAATTATCAACTTTAACACAAGGTAATGTCATTTCAAATATTAGTTTTGCAAAGTGTAAGATTTTTGTCTAGTTTTCTATGACTCTAAAGCTCAAAATAGCTACTATCCTCCCTTGTTAATGAAGAAATAGTCTTGTGGTGGCATGTGGCATCAGAAATCTGTTTCATTCTGGCCGGGTATAGAGACTTACCCCTGTAATCCCAGCATTTAGGAGGCAGAGAAGGGCAGATCACTTGATGTCAGGAGTTCGAGACCAGCCTACGCAACATGGTGAAACCCCCGTCTCTGCTAAAACTACAAAAATTAGCTGGGCATGGTGATAGGCATCTGTAATCTCAGCTACTTGGGTGGCTGAGGCAGAAGAATCGCTTGAATCAGGAGCCGGAGGGTGCAGTGAGCCAAGATGGCGCTACCGCACTCCAGCTGGGTCAACAGAGCAAGACTCTGTCAAAAAAAAAAAAAAGAAAAGAAAGAAAAGAAAAAAAGAAATCTGTTTCATTCTTCATGTTCCATTAACGATCATTACCTTGTCATATAATGAGACACCACGCACAGGGCAAATGGTCCCCCTTGTGCAAGGAGGCCATTGAACCCAGGGTTCACTCCTCTCTTCACTCCTTTATGGCACACAGACTTTTTTTCTTTTCTGAACAAGAATTGAAAGTACATTTAACTTGGCTATTAATCTCCTCAAATCCGTGAAACATTTGAGTGGGGCTAGTCTGGATGAATTAAATGTAATATTTTATCTCCTCTCCAACCTCAGTTGACTAAGTTATCTAACACGAAGAATGCCATAAAATGGTCAAAATACGCCTTATCCATACCAACAGACATCAGTATTTCCAGAAGTTTTTCAGAGTAAAATTTTTTTTCCCTTGAGTTTTTTTCAACTGATTCATAACTTCTCTTTCCCCCATGACTTTTGATTAAAGGTATGCCATGATAGAAGTGTAAGATTTTTAAAAAGGAAAAACTAAAAGAGCTAGGAAAGTAGGACAACTGAAGGTGAAGTTCGTCAAATGTCGCTAGACATTAGATAACTGTCAGGAAAATATCTAACATTTCAAAGTACCTGATACACTTAGGCACCCATCACTTACGTAGCCCTCGCTCAGGTCAGGACTTTCTGCCTTGGGTTCAGTTACCCCTCAAGCATATAGTATAGGGCTTTGCTTGACTGTGGCAGGATTTTAATAAATGATAAGTTATTAATGCTTAATAAAGAAATTTTAGGTCTGGCGTGGTGGCTCACACCTGTAATCCCAGAATTTTGAGATGCCAAGGCAGGCGGATCACCTGAGGTCAGGAGGTCAAGACCAGCCTGGCCAACATGGTAAAACCTTGTCACTACTAAAAAATACAAAAATTAGCTGGGCATGGTGTTGCATGTCCATAATCCCAGCTGCTCGGGAGGCTGAGGCAGGAGAATCACTTGAACCCTGGAGGCAAAGTTGGATCGCATCACTGCCCTCCAGTCTGGATGACAGAGTGAGACTCCATCTCAAATTAAAAAAGAAAAAAATTGGGCCGGGCGCGGTGGCTCACGCCTGTAATCCCAGCACTTTGGGAGGCCGAGGCAGGTGGATCACGAGGTCAAGAGATCGAGACCATCCTGGTCAACACGGTGAAACCTCGTCTCTACTAAAAATACAAAAAATTAGCTGGGCATGGTGGCACGTGCCTGTAATCCCAGCTACTCAGGAGGCTGAGGCAGGAGAATTGCCTGAACCCAGGAGGCGGAGGTTGCGGTGAGCCGAGATCGCGCCATTGCACTC
>NW_022437279.1:31412-43757 GCF_009761245.1 Sapajus apella
AAAAAAAAAAAAAAAAAGAAAAAAATTATGGCCAGGTGCAGTGGCTCACGCCTGTAATCCTAGCACTTTGGGAGGCCGAGGTGGGTGGATCACCTGAGATCAGGAGTTCAAGACCAGCCTGGCCATCATGGTGAAATCCCATGTTAAAATAAATACATAAATAAAAATTTTAAAAATAAATTAAAAAATTAAGCCTGGGGAGTATGTCGAAACCCCCTCTCTACAAAGAATGCAAAAATTAGCTGGGCCTGGTAGCATGTGCCTACAGTTCCAGCTACTCAGGAGGCTGAGATGGGAGGAGGATCACTTGAGCCTGGTGTTAATGGTGGAGGGTCTGTCCAGGTTCTTGGTGTCTTGAACAAAGAATGGACAAAACGCATAAACAGAGCAACAAAGGAAAGAAGGGCTTTACTGCAAATGAAAGTACACTCCACAGTGTGGGAGTGGCCTGAGCAGAGGGCTCAAAGGCCCTGTTACAGAGTTTTTGTGAGTTTAAATACCATCTGCTTGGGGTATGCCCAACGTAAATGAAGAGGATGAAGTAAAGTTACAAAGTCATTTACAACGTGTGTGCCCTATGGAGAGGATATTTCCTGTTATAACTGAAGTGTGAATTGGCCTTATGTTTCTTGCCTCCCGACCCTATTTTCCTGCCTCACTGGGAAGTGAGCTGAGATCATGCCACTATACTCCAGCCTGGGCAACAGAGGGAGATCCTGTTTTTTAAGGAAGAAAGCTGAGTGAGATAGCCTGTTTTCTGATTATCCTCAATCCTCACAGCTACAATCTTTCATACTGAGCTTCAAAATAATATAGTGAAATTTCCCTGGTAAGGTTTATTATAACATCAAGGGAGAGGAGGAGGAGGAAGAGAAAGAGTGGGGAGGAGGAGGAGGAGAAGGGGGAGAAGAAGAAGAGGAAGGAGAAGATTTGAGCAACTGAGACTACAGGTATGTGCCACCGCACCCAGCTAATTTTCATATTTTTTGTAGAGACAAGGTTTCATCTTGTTGGCCAGGCTGGTCTTGAACTTCTGACCTCAAATATTCCACCTGCCTCAAACTCCCAAAATGCTGGGATTACAGGCCTGAAACACTGCACCCAGCCAGAAACACTTTTTTAATTTTTATTTTTTTCTGAGGCGGAGTTTTGCCCTTGTTGCCCAGGCCAGAGTGCAATGGCAGGATCTTAGCTCACTGCAACCTCCGCCTCCTGGGTTCAATAGATTCTCCTGCCTCAGTCTCCCAAGTAGCTGGGATTACAGGGCTGTGTCACCGCACCTGGCTAATTTTTGTATTTTTAGTAGAGACAGGGTTTCTTTATGTTGGTCAGGCTGGTCTCCAACTCCCGACCTCAGGTGATTCGCCCACTTCAGCCTCTCAAAGTGCTGGGATTCCAGGCGTGAGCCACCTCACCCAGCCCAGAAACTCTTTCTGCTTATTATTATTATTTTATTTAAAAATTATTTTTTCCGTTACTCTAGCCAAAGAAGAAACTCTTTTTGATATTTTTTGACTGTCTTTGCTCAAATGTGGCCTCCATGAGGCCCAGCTCTACCCTAGCCAATACTGCACCACACACTGCTGCATTCCTAGCACCTCCAATTGCATTGTAACATCCTATGGAGCTGACTTTTTTTTTCTTCTTACCTTTTTCATTTTATTTTCTTTTTCTTTTTTTTGAGAGACAAGGTTTCACCATATTGATCAGTCTGGTCCTGAACTCTGAATCTCAGGTGATCTACCCACCTTGGCCTCCCAAAATGCTGGGATTACAGGCCTGAGTCACCACGCCCTGCCCTCTTCTTATCGTTTTATTTGTTACTTCTATACTTATTACCTATTGTTTGCCTCCTTTCGTAGAATGTGAGGGTCAGAGATCTTGATTTTGTTCACTGATGGATTTCCAACACCTATAGCAATGCCTAACACCTAGTGGTTCTCAATAAACTTGTGGAATGAGTGAATGGAAAAGTATGTCTCATTTATGCATGAAACATTTATGAATCAGAAGCTCATCCTTCTGGAATTTCCCTGAACTGGGAAGAGAGAATGTCAGGAAAATATACATCAAGTTTCTCAACCCAAAAAGCTAATACCTTACACCTATTATAGAAACATGGTGCTTTCCATAAGGCGTTGATTTCCTAGACTGAATAATCAGCCAACTTGCTATATGTATCATAAAATACAAAAGGACCTTATAAAGCAATGGTTTCTAAACCACTGGAGATTCAGATGCTGTGAGTCTGAGTTAGGGCCCAGGAATCTAAAACTTCAGAAGCGTCTCAGGTGATTCAGGTGTTCCGCCAGTCTTGGGTGCCTGAGCCAGAGACCGGAAGACATGAGAACTATGTTAGTGAAGTGAGAGGAAGGTAAGTGGCTAATTGGGCATTTGAAATCAACAAAGAGGTGTATGGTATGCTTTCTTACTCATGGTCATGAGTCCTTCTTCCTGCCTCCTAACCCTTTTTTGCTCGGATTTGTGCTTCAGAATCAGTCCAGGAATTTGTTAAATATACAAGAGCTCATGTCCTACTACCAACCTACATAACCTGTGTTTAAGTGTTTCTGGTTTTACAAAACCTCTAGGCCAGAGGAGTGTATTCACACCAGGGAGTGCTGAGACTAAGTTTAGCTAGAGTTTCAGAGAGGGCTGGAATAAGTCAGTCAAAACAGTAAGCTTAAACTGATCAGGATGACTACATGATTCCATTCTTCAAGAGTGATGAGCTCTAAGTATGCCTTTTTTTTTTTTTTTTTTTTTTTGGACAGCAGTGAGAAAACTGACAGCAATAGGGAAATCAAAAACACTAAAACAGAACGCCCAACGTGGGGCTCGAACCCACGACCCTGAGATTAAGAGTCTCATGCTCTACCGACTGAGCTAGCCGGGCTCCTTTGAAACTAAGTCTTCCCTAATATACTAAGAAAACACGTAATTTCTTTTGTACCTTAGGATTCTGGATTTCCTGTTTATGTTGGTTTTATAGATAAGATGAAATGAAATTCACAGGACATAAACATACCTGAATAATTAACATGCACCCCACCGACTTTCTCTACATCTTTCCTCCTTTGCCCATTCTCACCAATTTGTGTTGATTGACAACATAATGCTTCCAGGACCTAAGAGTTAGTGCCACCAGATGCTTACATCAGCGACTCCTACACTGGCACTCCCAAAACTCCAGACCGGGTTACCAATTGGCTCCAAGCATAGTCCTAAGGAGCCTCGGTCCTCGAAACCAAACGCTATCCTGGGCCCTCTCTGTGGCCCAGTGAGGTGTGCCTCTCTTGTTCTCATAACCCACCGATTCTTGCCCCTCCTGCTACTACTGGTGGATGTGGCCGTCAAGAAAAGGCTGTGTTCTCCCTCCTTTACAGGACCCATGTGTTTGCTCATTTGTTGTTCTCCATAATCAAGGCACACGTAGAAAAAGGGGGAGTGTTGCAATTATACTTTAATTGCAACATCCTATAATGTTGCAATTAAAGTATAAATCGCTACAACATAGGATGCGGTGATTTTTATATGTTGTGTTTACCGCCAACCGCAAAAGTAGATTCAGTCCAATAGATAAAAACAAAACAAAACAAAACAAAAAAACCCTACTTGATGACTATACCAACGGTATGCTCCAGGAGGTTCGATGAAATGCTCCTTCTCAGAAGAAAACAGAACGCTGAGCTGCGAGACGGTAGTAGTACTCGACGCGGTTAGCAAGGAGGAAAGCCGAAATAACTCAAAGGTTCCTAACACCTTGACTCTAGCTCAGCGCTTGATCTTCCCGTTTAAATCCATCCTTTGATGTAATGAGTTAATAATAAATGGCATTGAATTAAGATGTGACCATTTTATGTCGAACATATTTCATATGAACACAATCGTGGAGTCGGAACTTCTAGAAGATTCAGAAATGTTTGCTTTTGCAAAAGTCTCTGCAGAGCGGATGGATAACCGAAGAGAAGCCAAAAAAACAAGTCCTTAATTAGAGATCGCAAGTCGTTTTTTGGGTTCGAACGCATATCGATACCACAACTATCGGCACATACAACCGGAAAGTTCTAACTTAAGAAACTAAGCTTGGGTGAAAGGAGCCAGATTGAGAACTAAGGAAGAAAACCTGGGCTCGTCCGGGATTTGAACCCGGGACCTCTCGCACCCTAAGCGAGAATCATACCCCTAGACCAACGAGCCACCTAAGAAAGCGTTATTTTAGATATGTTAAATATTTACAAAAATTCTTTTTTGTAAATGTACGCATAGCTTTATGCAATTGTCACCGATAATACCTTTAAATCCATTTTGTTTATAAAATTATCAGGACAACGAGGCTCTCAATTTCCCCTCAATCCAATCCTAAGGACTGCTTTCTCAAAGTGCTCTTGACCCATCCTTTCTAAGAGAAAGAGCTGTGGCGTTTTTTTAAAATGCAGAAATCTGTGTTCCTTCTCAAATCTGAGTCAAAGTCTGGAGGCGAGGCCCAGTAAATTTCGTTTTTGACAAGTTTTCGAACTCAACCACAGGTGTAGTGTGGGGCTAACAAAGCCCACGTGGAGCTCGTGGCTTGAGATCAGCATTTTCCACAGGAAATAGTAAAACAGGTGAAAATTCACTCGACAGGATATACAGCTGTGAGATCGTAAATAAACAGAGGATATTAGTTGTACAAGGAACAGGGGGGATATTTAACATCAAGAAGCGGAATGAGCAGAGTTGCCAACCTGGACCACCGGGTTGCTGATGTGGAAAATGTAGATTTTGAAAAGGGGCTTACTCCTTTCTTGGGAAATCAAAGTAACAAGAAAATGTTTCTCTCGGAATGGAATTCCTGTCATGCTGCTTTTCTGCTTCTCTTGAGCAAACATTTTGAACACTATTACTTAAGAAAAGGTACCTCTGGACATACTCGGATGATTTGGACTTTTGGTAGTAGTTATAGAGGTCAGCAGTGTTTCTTGTCTAGACAATTGTCAGACAATTTGTTTTTAGTTTCTCCATGGGTAAGTTGTGAGATGAAAGAAAAGGAGGCTGGCCCGTACGGGGATCGAACCCGCGACCTTGGCGTTATTAGCACCACGCTCTAACCAACTGAGCTAACCGGCCACCCACGTCTGACAGATTTTGAAAACGACATCAAGAAGTGCATCGGTGTTTCGGACGGGGTTTGTTTGTTTTGTTTTCTTTTGTTTTTCCCCTACGGAAGAACGGTGTACCAGAGTAGCCAAATTCACCAGTGCTGAACTGAGCTTCATCCTTCTCTCGATATTTGTCCTATTTTTTCATCATCCTATGGCGCACAGGACTAACAATACTCCGTCGTCCCTCCTCTTTCCGTATTCTTAAGCCAAGATTATTTCTGCGCTAAAGGCCAACCATATACCACAAATAGAGCAAATTAATGGGTTCCGGACAACTTTCCAGGTTTCTTCTCTTCTGTCATCTCTCCATCGGGCATTTTTCTCCATGTCTCAATTCCATGTTTCACGTAGATATTTCAAAATACCTCAAAGCAATCTTGTTCCCCATGCTCCATATGCAGTTCTACACATAGTGGCTACAAAAGCACCATAAGGAGTTAATGAAGTGGAGGATACAAAATATTACTTGATATTTCGAAATACAGTTTCTAATTGTATTGGGCAGGCATAAAAGGACTTGGAGATGCCGGGGATCGAACCCGGGGCCTCATACATGCGAAGCATGCGCTCTACCACTGAGCTACATCCCCAACCCCGAACGCCGCTCCTTGTAGCTCTCCCTAGTTGTTTGTAAGAATTTTCTGTTACCCACCTATCTGTCCTTGTCCCCATCCCTGTCCCCAAATTCTTTTTTGAGCGTCGTGTATTTTTGACGGAGTTTCGCTCTTGTTAACCAGGCTGCAGTGCAATGGCGCGATCTCGGCTCACCGCAACCTCCGCCTCCTGGGTTCAGGCAATTCTCCTGCCTCAGCCTCCTGAGTAGCTGGGATTACAGGCACGCGCCACCATGCCCAGCTAATTTTTTGTAGTTTTTAGTAGAGACGGGGTTTCACCATGTTGACCAGGATGGTCTTGATCTCTTGACCTCGTGATCCACCCGCCTCGGCCTCCCAAAGTGCTGGGATTACAGGCGTGAGCCACCGCGCCCGGCCTGTCCCCAAATTCTAAGGTTTGCTGACTGCTAAAGCTAAATTCTCTTTTATTTGTCCAACAAAATCTTGAAATGGTAATTAAGCTGGCAGGGGCCGGCTTATGACTGCTGTAATTTTGAACTAATTGTCTTGGATATTTGTAACAACTGTATTGTGATATGAAAATATGTGATTTTTCTTGGTGACAGAGCCATAGGTACTTCTCTTTCGCCTGTGGTTTGTTACCTATATTCATAAGTGAAAGATATGTTAGATTTCAGTTAGAATGGACTGGAATCGGAAATAATGAGAATGCAGTGTGTGTGGTACCAGTAAGGAATAGTTCATGCAACTTTTGTTTCTGTTACATATGTATGACATATAGGTGTTTCTGTTACCTGTGTATGACTTATGGGTGACAAACCGTGTCTGTTTACCTGAGCAGCCCCAGGGCTCAGCAGAGGAGGGGATCAAAGGAGCACACTAATGGAGAAAAGACGGAGCCTGTGCATTTTTGTTGCTTTTCAGGAGTTTAACCTTTAACAACTTGTAACCATTGATACTCAACTTTTACTCCTATTCCAGATGAAATGCTTTGTGCGCTGTGGCTCCCTTTCTAAAAGGCCCAACTATTTTCTCAACAGCTCCCCGGTTACGAGGCCTATGGTCGGCTCAGGAGTCCTTCAGTTGTTCGGTGATACCAGCCTGTGACTTGACCTTACTTTCCTCCCTCTAACTGCAGTAACCTCTCCCTCCTTGTCTGTAGTTTCGCTTTCCGCCGTCTCAGTTACCCCCTTCAACCGCGGTCCAAAAATATTAAATGAAAATTCAAGTAATAAAAAATTGATGTTTTAAATAACTCCCCTTTCTCAGTAGCGTCATGAAATCTCCCACCTGCCCGAGGATAGAGAAAACCGTTTGATTTAGCAGTGCTTGGTTTCACCTGGCTTGGTTTTCAATGTTTAGTTTCTTCGAAATAAGGAAAAAGAAATTAAATTCGTTTGTAAAGAAGCGTCCTCACTCTCCTTTTTCTTGTCAGATTTCCAGGTAGTTATTAATAGTTCTATCCCTGGGTCACTAGGTTAAGTATTCGACAAGTGTGTCTGATGGCTGGAAGATTTTCCACACTTTGAAAACTGATGGATGCTGGCCCATTAACCATTTGATGTTTAATATTTAATGTATTAACGAGACGCACACATTATGAAATTATTTTAACTCTTTGATAGCTTTTTTTTTTTTTTTTTTATATTTTTTTCTTTTTTATCCTATGTATTTTTTAATGCTTTTAAAAATACAATTTTGGGCCGAACATGGTGGCTCACGCCTGTAATCCAAGCACTTTGGAGGCCAAGGCGGGCGGATCACCTGAGCTCGGAAGTTCAAGACCAGCCTGACCAACATGGTAAAACCACGTCTTAAAAAAAAAAAAAAATGCAGTTTTGAAAAGGGGTCCATGGGCTTCATGCTGGGGCCAGAGGGCTTCCTGGCAGCTAAAAGGTGAAGAAGCCCCGCGGAAATTCGCCATATCGGAGGAGACCCCCCCCCCCCCCTGCCCGCCATCCCCTTCAGCCGAAACGTCACTAATGAGGACTCGGGGTTTGCGCTGGGGCGGGAGACCAGAGCAAAGTCTTTAAAGGTCTGAGGTGAAATTCCGGCAGGGCGCTCAGTCCAGCCTCTCCCACCCCACTGGGAACTCGGCGTCAACCAGAGCCGGCCCTGCCAGGCGACCCCAAGAGGCACGGCCCTCCCAGGCCTAGGGGGCGCAGGAAGTGCGGCGGCGGGGTCCTCCAAGTAGGGCTCCTGCAGGCCACGCTGATGACCCACGATGGAGGCCATTGGAGAGTTTTCAGACAAGAGGGAGGACCTTTTTTTTTTTTTTTTTTTTTTTTTCCTGATGGCGCGATCTGGGCTCGCACAGTTTACCAAGATCACAGGAACTGTGAGAGGCGCTCGAACCACAGCGACTCCATTTTGGGTGAGGGCTAGGAAAACGAGGCTGGGCCTTGCTGGGCTGCATTCCCAGAAAGTCAGGCATTCCTCGCCTCTAGATGTTTATGGTTAAGGGAACAGATTAATCATATTTACTAAACAGACCTAGACTTGGGAGTGTCCAGATGTTCCCATATCTGGAGAACAAAGGCATTCCTAAATTTTGCTTTAAAGACAATAATATGATTCTTACAAAATATAGTAATTAAGAAAATTAATCCTTTATCACACAGGCTTGTAGCAGAGCCCATCTCCCCACATATACGAGTATGGTACCTAGGGTGGACGCACGTTCCTCCTCTATCTTAGGAACGCCCCACTCTGTCTGTGGAGTAGCTGTACTTTCACCACTTAATTTTCTTAATAAACTTGCTTTTACTTTGCACTGAAGACTTGCCCCGAATTCTTTCTAACGTGAGATCCAAGAATTCTCGCTTGGGGTCTAAATCGGGACCCCTTTCCTGTAACATAACTGAAGCAGGAGCGGCCCCGAGAAAAGACCTCTCGGACACCGAACTAGAAAGGAAGGGGTTTTATTCTTACGACCCGGGAGCAAGGCTTTATGTTTTGTCCAAACGGCCAAGCTCCCCTAACGAAGAGAAGCTCTGCTTTATATAGGCTTACGCTCTAGATATTACACCTGTAAGGATCTTAGGTTTACAGCCTTAGAAATTACGAGTCAAAGGGTCTTGGGTTTACAGCTTTAGAAATCACATATGAAAGGGTCTTGGGTTTACACTTTTAGGAATTACATGTGAAAGGGTTCTGGTCTCCGGATGCAGGAGTGGGGTGGGGGTTGATCTTGTTTAAGTAAAAACAGCGTCTTCCAGATTCCCCCGTACCGCGCCTGCTATCTTATAGGAAGGTGATTTAGGAGGCGCCAGTAGGCCAGCCTTTTCTTCTATTGAAATGCAGTGTGGAGGTCAAGGGGGAGGTGATCCTAGATGCCTGGGTCTCCTTCCTCAATAACCACTACTGAGAAAAGAAGGTAGTGGGACAAGGGTGGATACAGAAAAATACGTTTCCCTCCCTCTTCTTTCCAATTCTTCCAGGCTCAGTGCCACAAATGTCAGAAATTTGGTTATTAAAAACCTAGATCACTCTGGCTGATTCATGTCTAAATTTATGTTTGTCTAAATGTAAAGTTAAATGAGAACATTACTACTACTCAGCTCATAGGGTTTTCGAAATAAAATTATTCATGTAAATCACTGGGCCCACTCTTTTATTATAGTCAAAGGCCTAATATAATTTGGTTATTCATCTTAATTATTTTTTGATCCAACAATAATGTATTGAACATCTACTACTATGCACCCAGGATGACAGCAAGGGCCGGGGGAAAGAAAAAGAATAAAATTGAACATCTGCTATGCACCATATTCTCTTAACATCTTTGTAAATGTTATTATTCTTACTAAAAGGCTTTTCCCCATTCCTTGCTTGACCAGCTCCTTTGTGTTTCCATTTTGCTGGTCACATGTCGACATGCTCCAGAAAGTCCTTCCTAAGACTCTTTCATGCCCTGGCATCTCTTGCTGTTATCATAACGCAGAGCACACTACTGTATGGTGATCTATCTCTCTAACCCATTCAATTTTTTTAATTTTTAAATTTTGTTTTTTTAGGTAGTCTCACTCTGTCGCCTAGGCTGGAGTGCAGTGGCGTGATCTCGGCTCACTGCAACCTCCGCCTCCCAGGTTCAAGGGATTTTCCTTGAGTAGCTGGGACTATAGGCAGGCATGTGCCACCACGCCCTGCTAATATTTTTGCATTTTTAGTAGGAGATGGGGTTTCACCATGTTGGTCAGGCTAGTCTCAAACTCCTGACCTCAAATGCTCTGCCCACCTTGGCCTCCCAAAGTGCTGGGATTACAGGTGTGAGCCACTGTACCCAGTCCCCATTCAATTTAGAGCTGAGTACAGGGAATGTTTCTTTTAGCCTTGATTCTGATCTGTTGTCAGGCATAAAGTGCAGATAAATTTTTATCAAATAAAATGGAGTGGGAAGAATTGAGCAGACGAAAGCTGGTAATACAGTACGACAAAGTAGAAATGCCAGCAATTCACTATTACGACGGAAAAGATGCTATTGTATAATTCCAGTTTTACTATATATGCTACTTACTGGTTTTAGTAAGGGCTCCATATGGAGTGGCCTAGGCCTCAGTTTTGTGGAGTAACTGAATTGTGTTTTTTTGTTTGTTTTTTCAGTTTTTCAGTGGCAGATTTAAAGATCTGGGAAATATGAATTATTTTTTCTAATTTCCAATAGAGCTTTATGCATCAATATGCTAATTAGGTAAACTGCAGTATCAGTAATTTCCATAAAATATCTCTAATTCTTTTTTTTTTTTTTTAAGACAGGGTTTCACCATGTTGGTCAGGCTGGTCTTGAACTCCCGGCCTCAGGTGATCCACCCGCCTTGGCCTCCAAAGTGCTTGGATTACAGGCGTGAGCCACCACGCCCGGCCTCTCTAATTCTTTTAAAAACCTTGGAAAATAGATATTAGTTCTTGCTTTGCTACTGAGGAAATTGTGGCTCTGGAAGGTTAAGCAATCATCCAAGCTTGGCATTATTTACTGCCAACTCTTTTTTTTTTTTTTTGAGACGGAGTTTCACTCATGTTACCCAGGCCGGAGTGCAATGGCGCGATCTCGGCTCACCGCAACCTCCGCCTCCTGGGTTCAGGCAATTCTCCTGCCTCAGCCTCCTGAGTAGCTGGGATTACAGGCACGCGCCACCATGCCCAGCTAATTTTTTGTAGTTTTAGTAGAGACGGGGTTTCACCATGTTGACCAGGACGGTCTCGATCTCTTGACCTCGGGATCCACCCGCCTCGGCCTCCCAAAGTGCTGGGATTACAGGCTTGAGCCACCGCGCCCGGCTACTGCCAACTCTTATACCTCTTCACGGTTCCATACCAGGTCCAAATCAGCAACATGTTTTGCCTAGTTGGCTGTGACAGCTTGCAGTCTATTGCTCATGCAGCAGCCATACACGCAAGTATCCACACACACACATGCGCACACACACACACACACACACACACACCAGCTTAGATTGTGCCACTTCTTTGCTCAAAACTCTGGTGGCACCGGGAGCAGTGGCTCAGGCCTGTAATGTCAGCACTTTGGGAGGCCGAAGTGGGCTGATCACTTGAGGTCAGGAGTTTGAGACCAGCCTGGCCAACATGGCGAAACCCCCTCTCTATTAAAAATACAAAAATTAGCCAGGCATGGTGACAGGCACCTGTAACCTCAGCTACTCAGGAGGCTGAGGCAGGAGAATCACCTGAACCTGGGAGGTAGAGGCTGCAGTGAGCTGAGATCACACCACAGCCCTCCAGAATGGGTGACAGAGGCTCCATCTCAAGGGGAAAAAAACAAAAACAAACAACAACAAAAAAACCCAACCCAAATGGCATCCCATTACTTTCAGAGAAAACTTACAAACTGCAAAATCCTTTCTTTTGTGGCCCCTATCTCTGCAATTATATCCACAATCCTTCTACCTCACCCTAATTCTAATTCTGCCATTTTTGCCTCCTTGTTCTTCCTATGTCAAGCACATTTTCACCTCATTTCTTTGTATTTGGTATTCCCTATGCTGAAATGCTTTCCTCTCAGATTAACATCTTTTATTCTTTTACCTCATTAAGAGCTCTGCTTTAATGTCATCTCATCAGAGGACATCCCTAACCATCCTGTCTGGAGAGCACCCACCTATACATCTCTACTTAAGGCCACTTGTCACATACCTTTGTATATTTCCTATCCCCCTTGACTGCATCTAAAATATAAGCTATAAAAGGGTAGACACGTGGCTGGGCACGGTGGCTCACGCCTGTAATTCCAGCACTTTCAGAAGCTGGAATTTCAGAGGCTGAGGCAGGTGGATCACAAGGTCAGGAGTTTGAGACCAGCCTGGCCAACATGGTGAAACCCCATCCCTACTGAAAATACAAAAATTAGCTGGGCATGGTGGCTGTTCCTGTAGTCCCAGCTACTCGGAAGGCTGAGGCAGAAGAATTGCTTGAACCCAGGAGGTGGAGGTTACAGTGAGCTGAGATCAGAGACGGCGCCACTGCACTCCAGCCTGGGCAACAGACCAAGACTGTCTCAAACAAAAAAAGAAAGAAGGAAAGAAAATAAATAAAGAAGGAAAGAGAAAGAAAGAGAGAGAGGAAAGAAAAGAAAGAAAGAAAAAGAAAGAAAGAAAGAAAGAAAGAAAGAA
>NW_022437279.1:43857-66772 GCF_009761245.1 Sapajus apella
AAGAAAGAAAAGAAAAGAAAAGAAAAGAAAAGAAGAGAGAGAGAGAGAGAAAGAGAGCAGAGACAACTGGGCACGGTGGCTCATGCCTGTAATCCCAGAACTTTGGGGGACAGAGGTGGGCTGATCACATGAGGTCAGGAGTTTGAGACCAGCCTGGCCAAAATGGTGAAACCCCATCTCTTCTAAAAATATAAACATTAGCCAGGTACGGTAGTGCATGCCTGTAATCTCAGCTACATGGAAGGCTGAGGCAGGAGAGTCACTCGAGCCCAGGAGGTGGTGGTTGCAGTGACCTGAGATTATGACACTGCACTGCAGTCTGGGAGACAGAGTGAGACTTTGGCTGGAAGAAAAAAAAAAAAGCAGAGACATTTATTTTTTTAACACCACATCCCCAAAACCTAAACTATGTTGAGCATTAGAGAAAGAAATTACAGATATAAGGACTAAGAAACAAAATTGTCTGTATACACAGAATATATGGTTGACTATGTTTACAAAAAAACCGACAACAATATGCAGATACAAGAATGAGAGACAGCAAGGTTGCTGAATACAAAAATTAAAATCAACATTAGCTAAAAACAGAAAATGTAATAACTAAAAACACACCATAGGAAGTAGTGTTAAAAAGGATAAAGTCCCTAGGAAATATTAACAAGACCTTTATGGAGAAAATTATAAACTTTATTGAAAGATATGTCAAAGGCCTAAGTAAATGGACAGCTGTACCATATTCATGGATTGGAAGACAACATTGTAAAGATGACATGGCTTACCAAAGTAATCTATACATTCAATACAAATCAAATCAAAATTTCAACATTCTTGGGTTTGTTTAATTTATAACTTGTTGATCTACTTCTAGAAGTTAAATAGAAGAGCAGATGACATAGAATAGCCCAGACACTCCAAGGAAGAAAAAACTTGTGGTGATACTGGAGACAGAGGTGAGATTGGTTAAAATTATGACAAAAGGTGGAGGCATCTTGGTTTTTATCAAGACCTTTTCCTAGAGTTGTAATAATCAGGACTGCATTGTACTGCTACAAGATAAGACAAATTGACATGAGTCAGAATAGAAACCATCAAAATACCCAAACATGTACACAAACACTTAATTTATGAAAAAGAGGCAGTGTTACAAATCACTGGAGAAAAGATGAACTTTTCAGTAAATAGTGCTGAGACAACCACTTTGCCATATGAAAAATATTAAATTGAATTTCTAACTCTTAATTTTCACAAAAAAGCAGTTCAGGGTGGACTAAAGACAAATACGAAAGAAAAAACTATAAAACTTCTACAAGGCAGTAAAGAATGGATTTATGACTTTGGGCAGGAAAGGATCTCCCCACAAACCAACTAGTATTCAGCTTTATGTTATACATTTTAAAAACATTTATTTTCAGCAGGAAATAGTCAACATATTACAATTTCCAAACTCCCCTCCTCAGAAAGTCACTGTAAAAGCTAACAATGTATTTTGTTGCTGCTCTGAAGGAGAAAGATATTCAGAGAGGGTGGACACTTCACATGAGGTGAGTATGAACTTTTTACAGGCCTACTTTGATATGGAGGAAATAAAGTAAAACCTGCAGGATGAATCCACAAACTAAAAACAGGCATCTTGGTTCTTTTGAGTGACACAATTTCGATGTCACCACCGGAGAGCCTGAGTTTTGTTACTTAACACAGCTGATTTTCGGGCTGCCAAGGCTACATCAAGACTTTTGGTTTGAGGAAGTTAAGTCTATGCTGATGGCATCAGGGAAGAAGACGACGTGAAGTTTTGCTTCCCTACACTGTAAGGCTTCTGTGCCCAAGTGGCTGACATGAGAATGTCAGAGAATCTCTCCTGGGAATCAAGAACAATCTTCAAAAACCGGGACAGAAAATCTTATTTTCCCCTATTTTAATTCCATTTCTGAGATACACCCTATTAGTGGTATTTGCCCTTTCCACAAAAGACAACAATGAAGTATCCTGTGTGCTAACAACATAACTTAAAAAAGAGAGCCAAACTTCTACAGTTTTATAAAACTTGATTTAAAAAAATAGGATTTCAAACAGTAGAGTCACTGTAAGTACAGAACTATCAAAACTGTCCATTTCACTTGGCATCCCCAGTGCCTTCCGCTTTCTGGGACTGGAGTGTAGAGGCATCTCGGTTTTTTGCAGGGTTGTTCCCATCCTTGCCAGCATCTGCTTTCCCCTTTCTCCCTTTGGGCAGCTTCTCTCCCTTCTTTGCAGGCACCTTTTTAGGCCTGGGCTCTGGTTTTGGAGGAGCTGGTTTAGCAGACAACCGCGCCGATCTCCTCTGTGGCTCATCCTTCACCTTTGCTTTATCACCTTTAGCATCTCCTTTTGCCTTTCTCTTGGGCATGGTGGCAGCAGTGTTGGCAGGCGGCTTAAGACGTCCTGGTGGGTGCGTCTGTCTTCCTCACGCTGCTCCTGGAAAGATGTCTTTAACAAGACACAAAAAGTGTAAACCATAAAGGGAGAGTGACCAATGTAAACATTCAAAATCAAATTTGACTAGATTGTTAATAATTTGTGTATATCAAAAAAAAACAGCATAATAAAATTACAACAGTAAGTTACCCGCTTGGCAAAGATATGTGTAACACACATAACAGACAAAATGTTAGAATCCGGAATACATAAAGCATTCCTATAGATCCATGAGAAAAGGACAAAATAAAAATTTTTAAACTGTGGCAAAAAATGTTAACAGGTACTTCTTGGAAGCATGAGTGGGGAATAAGCGCATAAAAATATATGAGAAATACATACTAAAAGCATAGGATATAACATTTCATATCCACCAAATTGAGAAAAACCAAATTGTCTGACAATATCAAGGGCTCAGCTGATATGGAGCAATCAAAACCCTTATGAACTGCTGCGTTTGTGTGTGTGTGTGTGTGTGTGTGTGTGTGTGTGTGTATGCACAAATTAGTGTATCTGCTTTTGGAAAGAGTGGTTATTTGTAAAGCAAATCTGGAAACAGTGGTATTATGTAAAGAAATTTTACTTCTAGGTATTTACTTAAAGGGATTCTTGGAGGTGTGAACTGGAGATCCCTACAAGAATGTTTGTAGCAACACTGTAACTTCAAAAACCTGTAAATCACTCAAATGTCCTTCAATAGTAAAAGGGATACATATATTTTGGTAGTATCTATAAAAGGGAATACTATTATTTTGCAACTGAAATAAATAGATTACAGCTAGATTCCAAAACGAGGATGAATGTCAAGAATATAATGCTGAACAAAAACAGCAAGTTGAAGAATGTGCACAGCATAGATCCATTTGTATGTGTAAAACTACGACACGTTGAGGCCACAAACATATAGTTACACACACACACACACACACAAAGGGGATAAATAAAAATTGGACAGTGGCCATCTTTTGTGAGTTGGGAAAGGGATGTGGTTAGAGAAGGCACGTAGGTTAGTCCAGAGATGGGGGAGGTTGCGTTCTCATTCTCTCCTTTAAACTATATGGAAAGCACATGGCTGGAGCATTATCTATGTCTTACATAGAAAAATTGTTATGTGTCTGCTCAAGAATTAAAATGTGAGTAGCTCAGAGCACAGATTGAGAGCCACACAAGTAGGAAATGGAAAAGGATTTCAGTTTGGGCAATTAGAATTTAGGCCTAGCTGGGCGTGGTAGCTCACGCCTTTAATCTCAGTGCTTTGGGGGGCCAAGGTGGGTGGATCACCTGGGGTCGGGATTCTGAAGCCAGCCTGACCAACATGGAGAAACCTTGTTTCTACTAAAAATACAGAAAGTTAGCTGGGCATCGTGGCACATACCTGTAATCCCAGCTTCTCGGGAGGCTGAGGCAGGAGGATCATTTGAACCCCGGAGGCAGAGGTTGCAGTCAACCAAGATTGCACCTTGCACTCCAGCCTAGGGCTGGCATTCATGGGCACTGTGTGTTTTTTCTTTTCTTTTCTTTTTTTTTTTTTTGAGACAGAGTTTCGCTCTTTTTGCCCAGACCAGAGTGCAATGGCGCGATCTCAGCTCACTGCAACCTCCACCTCCTGGGTTCAAGCGATTTTCCTGCCTCAGTCTCCCAAGTAGCTGGGATTACAGGCATGTGCCACTGTACTCAGCTAATTTTTGTATTTTCAGCAGAGACGGGATTTCTCCATGTTGGTCAGGCTAGTCTCGAACTCCCAACATCAGGTGATCCACCCACCTCGGCCTCCCAAAGTGCTGGGATTACAGGCTTGAGCCACCACGCCTGGCCACTGTGACCTTTTTTTTTAAAGCTTTTGACTATGACTAACTATTCATACCTTCTGCTCCACTCTTGAAAACATTTTCTGGGAAATTCTGTAACCTCGTCAGTGGCCCCCACTTCACAATGTTATTATTATTTTAATCTTGTCTCTAAAATGCTCGTTTTATTTTTTACTCTTATTTTTTGAGACAGAATTTTGGAGTCTTGCTCTGTCACCCAGGCTGGAGTGCAGTGGCATGATCTCAGGTCACTGCAACCTCTGCCTCCTGGGTTCAAGAGATTCTTCTGCCTCAGCCTCCCAGGTAGCTGGGATTACAGGCGCACACCACTATGCCCAGCTAATTTTTGTATTTTTACTAGAGACGGGTTTCACTGTGTTGGCCAGGCTGGTCTCGAACTCCTGACCTCAGGCGATTCTCTTGAGAACTACTAGAACCCGGGAGGTGGGCAGTGAGTCAAGACCGCACCACTGCACTCCAGCCTGGGTTACAGAGTGAGACTCTGTCTCCAAAAAAAAAAAAGTGATGGTGCCACTGAGACACACTGCAGATCCAATTACACCTGGTCCTCTCTCTTCTGAAGAAATCCTTGCCTAGACATTACATGAATTTATTGATAATTTTTGTCCTTTTTCCTTTCTCTCAAATGCAACACTAAAAAAAGTTTTAACAATTTTTAGGAAACAAAATTAAAAAAAAAAATGCAAATCAGACACAAGTAAGAAAAAATGATCTTTAAAGAAAATAATTGAGACGAATGCCAGAGATCAGTGGCCAGCTTTGGGTATGGGAACAGTGTGACCGGAAAGGAATGCGTGAGACAAAGAGGGCTACTCTTACAATGAAGGAACCAGTGAAAATCATTTGATCTAATAGTAGCGTGACTTGATTTTTATCTGTGGCCCTAGTATAATTATTCATAATGTTCCCTTTTACTGTGAAAAGTGATCCAACTTGGGCAATGAATAAGGTTACTCCAAATATTCTGCATACACTTTTTTAAAAATCTTTTTTATTTTATTCTGCATATACTTTCACAGGCCTTTAAGTTACCAGAGAATGAGAGTGTTTAACCAAAGAGTGCGCTTTTGGCCTAGCACACATTTCGCTAAGAATGGACACTCCACACCATTCTCCTTCCATCTCACTCCAACATTGCTTCTCAGCCCATTGCCTCGTGTGGGAATGTGCACACAGTCTCTTTTCCTGAGTTCAATATTCTTCAAGTTAGATTCATTGCAGTCCATGCCAAGTAGGGGGGCCAAGATCTCCACATGTCAGAGGCCAAAATACAGCAGGTGACAAAATAATATCAGGGAAAATAGGCCACTGCTTGGATGCTGTATCTGAGTATATGAATATGGATTTAATTCTTCTTTTTCAACCTGTGCCTCCTGGGTTCAAGCAATTCTCCTGCCTGAGCCTCCCGAGTAGCTGGGACTACAGGAGCCTGCCACCATGCCTGGATATTTTTTGTATTTTTAGTAGAGACGAGGTTTCACCATGTTAGCCACAATGGTCTTGATCTCCTGACCTCATGATCCACCCGCCTTGGCCTCCCAAAGTGCTGGGATTATAGCTAGGATGGTCTTGATCTTCTGATCTTGTGATCCGCCTGCCTCGGCCTTCCAAAGTGCTGGGATTACAGGCATGAGTTACCATGCCCAGTGGGATTTAATTCTTGAAACTCGCCTTTAGGAAACTGATTAGGAAACCAGGTGACTGACTCTCTAGCGACCTTACAAATGTAGGAGACAGATACACACAAAATGAAAAGGGGCCAGAGAGATGGGTAAAAGCTCTTATCATTTCCATAAAGGACAAGGAGGGCTGGAAAAGGGAGAAGCTCTCACTACACAGTGGTACTTAGAAGAAATCATTTGAGGCGGAGCAGAAGAGATTATTAGGGCAACGAAACCCTTTTGTATGCTACTGTAATGGCATATATTACATAATGGTAGATGTTATGCATTTAAAAAAACCCATAGAACTTCATACAGTGAGTGAACTGATGTCAACTATATATTTTAGTTAATAATAAGCTATCAATATTGGTTCATCATTTGTAACAAATGTACCACACCAGTGCAAGTTGTTAATAACTTAGGAGAAACTGAGGTAGGAGAAAGGAAGTACATGGGAACTCTGCATCTTCTGCTCAATTTTCTGTAAATCAAAAATTGCTCTAAAAAAGGAAGTCTATTATTGTAAAAAAAATACACATTTTAAAAGTTCAAAAAAGCAAAGTTAACAATAAAATATAGAAGTCATTACAAATACTCCTTCAGGCATGCGGAAGAAAGAAAAATTATTAACTAGCAGATAAATCTTACTAGTAAGTGTATAACTTTTGGAAACATAGAGAAATGACTTTCAATGGTATCATCCAGCAAGAAATTATCAAGACAGATGCTGAAGTTATTTTTCCAAGACAAGGCAACAATTTAAAAAGTTTTAGAAATACAACAATTCCCCTTTGTTAAAATAACTCTTCCAATAACACTGTATTAACAAAGAACAGAGCAAGTCAGTGAAAGTTCTGAATCACTTATCTTCCTTGCACAGAACTGGACTGAAATTCTCATGAAAGTTCTCAATTTAACTCCTTTTTTAACCAGATTGCTACATGGAAGAAGGAACTCCCAAAGTGCTGGGATTACAGGCGTGAGCCACAGTACTTCATCCTTCCTCCAATCCTTTTGTTAGCAGGAAGATTTGCATTTTTCATTAGAAAAACATCATGATGTTTAAATTAACCAGCAGTTACAGCTTAAAAAAAAATAATAATGAAATAAAAAGCAAAATAGGGTCTTATGGGTGGGCCCTAATCCAATATGACTGGTGTACTTACAGGAAGAGGAGATTAGGATACAGACAACATAAAGGAACATATCTAAGAACATAGTGAGGAGGTGGCCATCTTCGAGTCAAGAAGAGGCCTCAGAAGAAACCAAACCTACTGACATCTTCATCTTCAACTTCTACCCTCCAAAAGTCAAAGAAAAGTAATTTCTCTGGTTTAAGCCACCCAGTCTGTGGTACCTTGTTTTGGCAGCGCTAGCAGACTAACAGAAGAGAACAGTGTAAGAATTTAGTGACTTGGGCTGGGCGTTGGCTCAGCCTGTAATCCCAGCACTTTGGGAGGCTGAGGCAGGTGAATCATGAGGTCAGGAGTTTGAGATCAGCTTGGCCAACACAGTGAAACCCCGTCTCTACTAAGAATACAAAAATTGACCAGGCGTGGTGGCACATCCCTATAATCCCAGCTACTCAGGAGGCTCAGGCAGGAGGATTGCTTGAACCCAGGGGGCAGAGGTTGCAGTGAGCCGAGATCGCACCATTGCACTCCAGCCTGGGCAAAAGAGTGACACTCTGTTTCAAAAAAAAAAAAAAGAATGTTTTGACTGGGAATACATCTTGGGTTAGATTAATTTGGGGGTCTCACTCAGCCCTCAAAATATATATTTTTATGTTTCTTCTCTTTCATTGCAAGCAAATCCACAGACCAAAATGCCACCTCATTCAATACTCATTTTCACCTCATCCCTGGCAAACACAAGTCACATTTTAGCAGCATCTTTTTGCCCTCTTGATGGATACGAAGTGGGTTTCTGGGAGGCAGTGTAAACTTGAGTTTTAGTCTCAATCCCACCCCAATATCAGAAGGCTCCCCTCTTCCTCCCTGCCTCTTACTTAAGAAAAAATCGTGTTTGGGGGTTGGAGGGAAGACCTGGAAGAAGGTTATGAACACCAGGCTTAGGAAGGAGAGAATAGCCGGGCGCGGTGGCTCACGCCTGTAATCCCAGCACTTTGGGAGGCCGAGGCGGGTGGATCACGAGGTCAAGAGATCGAGACCAACCTGGTCAAAATGGTGAAACCCCGTCTCTACTAAAATACAACTGGGCATGGTGGTGTGTGCCTGTAATCCCAGCTACTCAGGAGGCTGAGGCAGGAGAATCGCCTGAACCCAGGAGGCGGAGGTTGCGGTGAGCCGAGATCGCGCCATTGCACTCCAGCCTGGGTAACAAGAGCGAAACTCCGACTCAAAAAAAAAAAAAAAAAAAAAAAAAAGGAAGGAGAGAATAAAGGATATAATTAAACTACAGTAACAGATGCACAGGCAAATGCTGGGTGTGGTAGCTCACGCCTATAATCCCAGCACTTTGGGAGGCTGAGGGGGTGGATCACTTGAGGTCGGGAGTTCAAGACCAGCATGGCCAACATGGTGAAACCCATCTCTACTAAAAATACAAAAAAAATTGCCGGGCATGTGACACATGCCTGTAGTCCCAGCTACTTGGGAGGCTGAGGCAGGAGAATCAGTTGAGCCTGGGAGGCAGAGGTTGCAGTGAGCCAAGACTGCACCACTGCACTCCAGCCTGGGTGACAAGAGTGAGACCACGTCTAAAAAAACAAACAAACAAACCAACAAAAAAAAGTCATTCACAGGCAAGATACAGTGTGCTATAGAAGCAAGAGGTCACAGGGTGTCAGTCACTCTCCAGGGCTTGTTTGTTCTTCATCTTCCAAAGTAGCAGAGCGCAGCACTAGCTTCCATTCGGGGTTAAGTAAGAGAGACTGGGAGAGGCAGGGGGAGAAAGAAAGGTGAGCAAAGGGTAGGTATCTATAACGGTAGGTTTGCTGCTGCACCTTGCCAGAATCCATCTGGTTTGAAGAGGAGTGACCCATGAGCTCCCAAACACTCACCCATCTGTTTAGGGGCATAATCAGCTTCCAGGCCAAAGTGTTCCTGCTAACTGGCATCACAGAAAGATGAAGAGGATAAATCCTTGTTATCTCCCAGGACCCTGAAACCTTTGTCTCCTCTCAGGGCACCACAAAAACTTGCTTATATTTCTGGGTAGTACAGAGGGGAATTTAAATGAAAATGTATTAGATTGCTGTTGAGCACATGCCTAAGCTTATTGTCTTGCTAACCAAGACATTACCTTGCTAGCCAAGCTGTTGTCTTGTTAAGGGAACCAGCAAGATAACAAAAGAATGGACCTTTCAAGTCAACGTCTATCCAAAGCAGCGCGTTTTTAAGAAAATGATACTCATTAAAACTGTCCTTTTCTTTTTTTTTTTTCATTTTGTGGACCCACCAAAGAATGCCGTGCTTCTTTTTTCGTGGTCATAAAAATATCACATTCAGCCAGGCGCGGTGGCTCACGCCTGTAATCCCAGTACTTTTGGGAGGCTGAGGCTGGCAGATCACTTGAGGTCAGGAGTTCGAAATCAGCCTGGCCAATACGGTGAAACCCCATCTCTAACTAAAAATACAAAAATCGCAGGCCGTGGTGGTGCACGCTTGTAATCCCAGCTGCTCGGGAGGCCGAGGCACGAGATTTGCTTGAACTAGGGAGGCAGAAGTTGCAGTGGGCCAAGATGGCGCCATTGCACTCCAGCCAAAACAAACAAAACAAACACATCACATTCGAATCAGTCAGTTGAGGGAACTTCGACCAATGTGATCTGAGAGGCTAGGCTTGGCTAATCCCTAGAAAAAGTAGTACTACATCGAAGAAAGAAATCCCTCTGAGGGTACACCTGAGGCTGCCAGGCCGCACAACAAAACTTTCTCATAAAAGCGTTTGATTAATCCAATTAACTTGTAAGCAAGCCATGTGGCAGGCAGAGGTAAGTGGCCAAGCACCAAGGCACAAGCCGTGATTCTAAACAAGTGCTGCCAATGACTTTTCCTGAGCTGCAACGCAAGACGCAGAATCCACAGTTGGCCTACTTCTTAACTTTGGGATCCAATTTTTCTTTTTGATGGGATAGCAAAAGGTCAAAGTGGAGGAAAACTGAGCCTTTGGGTGTCTCTTCAACGAGGGTTTCTCAAAGATAAACTGGGGAGGAAGGGAGAGCGCACGGCCAGTCAGTCCAACCTGCCAGTCACCACGTCTTCCAGGCCACAGCCCTGCGGGAGCAATCCTTCCAAATCCCCTGCTTTCCGTCTCGTATTGATCCTAGAGCTCCGATCAGGACCTCTCATTCCTGTCGGGCCTGCGGCCCTCTGTGACCCACCTCTGATTCAGCTTTTCCCAGGGATTCCCGCGCGGAGCGCAGGAGAGATACTGCGATTACCCTGCAGACTGGAGGGCCGGCGGGGCGGACCGGGCCCAAGGCCCCTAACCATGACGGGGCCGGCGGGCAGGAGGGTCCCAGGTATCTGAAGGGCGGCGGAACCCCCACGCTGCCCCTCATTTTCCGGGGTAGCGCACAAAGTCTGTGAGGCACTTACCAGAGTCTCGTGGGCGTCCGAGGGGCGCGGGAACCCCAGCTGCGGGCCTGGCAGCAGCAGAGCCCTAGACGTGGGCAGGGCCAGCACCCGCCCTGAGAGAGAAGACGACCGCAGCCGGGCACCGCGGCGAACAGGAAGGCGGGGGAAGGCTGGGATGCGCTTCCGGGGCTGCAGGCGGGGAACCGCCCCGAGTCCCAGCCGGAGAGAGCCGGTTCTCCCCCTGGCAACACTGTGTGGGCCTGAGGCCCGTCCTGAGCACCGCTGCCGCGAGCTAGCAAGACGGAAATTTATGACTGCCTGAAAAACCTTTAAAAGATTCACACTGTAAGAATTTCGTAGAAAGAGAAAACGAGAAGGCGTGTTTCCGCCCGGTTTCGAACCGGGGACCTTTCGCGTGTGAGGCGAACGTGATAACCACTACACTACGGAAACCCGTTAGGGACGGCCTCTCAGAGCTGGCGGTTCTGCCTCCTCAGTGACTACTCTGGTCCTTTGTCCCTTCGAAGCGCCCGTTTTGCTGATGTGCGCATGCGTCTCTCTACCGCCCTCTCAAACCAGAAAAACCAATGAAAAGCTCAGAACCCGCTCCTCGGTGTTCAAACTGAAGCCATACCCCTAAGAATTGAGGCTATAAATGACTGAATGGGGAAGAACACAATAGAGACTTTAACATCTCTGAACGTCCTTCGTTCTTCGGCCAAAACGGACAGGGGAGGCGGGGCACGACCTGGGTAGGGCGAGCACTTCTCTGGCGTAGTTAGCGCTGCCACGTGGTCAATGGCAGATTTTGCGACCCCCATCCCTTGTCAAAAGCGGCCTCTCTTGCTTATGAGACTTCCAGGCAAATTTACGTTGCACGAATTTCTTTACTCCGTTGAACTGCCGCGGAGTCGGAAAGTTGTAAAACGAATCGGCACACACCGAGCCAGCCAGGAGTCGAACCTGGAATCTTCTGATCCGTAGTCAGACGCGTTATCCATTGCGCCACTGGCCCTGCGCATGCTCTTGTGGCGGGGTGTTTTATATGGAATGAGCTCGTACCCTTATGCCTGGACGAGGCCAGTAAGTCCCCTCTGCCCGGCATGTCCAGGGTCGCACCGCGTGGACTCCACCGTAGCCACTTTGGCACACGCCGCGTAGCCTGCCTTCCTTTCTCGGCCTGTCTCTGTCCGCTGAAAATGGCAGTGAAAAGCAAGGCCTGCATCCTCCCTGCCCCAGTATCACCGCCCCGTTCGTGCCTTCGTTCATTCAACCAATATTAGTGTTCGAGACACTGTAGAGAACGGTGAAGAACACATGAGAGATCCTTGCCCTCAAGATTACATGGCAGTGGCGGAAGCGAATAGTAAAGCACTAAATAAATGAAATAATAGTGATAAGCGATTGGAGAAAAATAATAAAACAGGGAAAGGGGATAGGAAAGACCAGCAGCGAAAGTGGTCAAGGAGAGATAAATGCTGGTATCAGGGGAAAAGAGTGATCTGGAATGGGGAGAAGTCGCCAGGGGAAAGGCCTGGAGGTGGGGGCAGGTTTGGAGTTGTTTTGAGCAGGCGGGTGCTCAGTGGAGGGGAAGAGGAGACCCAGGGAGACGCTTGTAAGGACTCTGGCTGGTATTCTGTAGGAAGCTGGAAGCCATTGTACGGTGGCATGGTCTGACTTTTTATTTGTCTTTCCGTGGGTCTTTTTAAGTTATTATACAAATACTTTACTAAGCAAAACCGTACTAGGCATCCTCACAGCATGCTGTTCTGCTTCAAGGCAGAATCTGACAGCTTTATGAGGAGCATCAGCAAACTGGACACACATGTGAATGTTCACTTGTTCACTTTGAAAGCAAACAAATATCTCGTATGTGTGTGTTTTAGTTTGTCCATAATTCTGAGAAAAAATCATCCCAATGCCTGGTGAGCGTTTTAAATAAGTTGAGGCCTGCTAAACAGGAGTAAAGCTGCCTAATGTGAGCATACACACGTTGAGATTAGAAAATATTTGTTTTCAGTTCATAAAGTTTCGACAGATCTTATAAAAAATATTCTGCTCTTTCTGCATAAACATTAAGGTAGACCTAGTTTTGCATTCCTCCCTAGACAATAATAGCATAGGGGTCTTCTTATTAGGTTTTGTACTATGGACCCCTACAGCAGCTTGGTGATTATGGAATCCATCTCAGAATAATACTTTTATTTTTTTTTCAAGAGGGAGTTTCACCGTGTTGGTCAGGCTGGTCTTGAACTCCCGACCTCAGGTGATCCCGCCTGCCTTGGCCTCCAAAGTGCTTGGATTACAGGCTTGAGCCACCAGGCCCAGCCAGAATAATACTTTTAAATATAAGGGAAAAAAAGATAAATATGTGAGATTTCAAAAGAAAACTATGTTAAAATAGATTACCATAACATTTTAAAACTCATGACATCATAATATTTGTGATCCTTTATTAATATACTAAATGATAATATCCCCTGGTTGGGTTCTAATAAATATTGGAATTTCATTTTTAAAAAATTTTTTATTTTTTATATTTTTGATTTTTAACTTTTCTGTGACCGGAGGCTCACTGGAAAATATTGGAATTTCAAAGCAGTAATGAGCATAAATGATATTTTAAGAAATTTGTAACAACTGTATTTCAATGAAATTTTTTGTTTTCGATAGCAATACTCATGAGGGCTGAAATACCACTTTGGGTTGTTGCCTACATTCATAACGGAAGAAAACACAAAATTTCACCAACATCTTAGTCAAAATAAACATTTATTTTCCCATCCCAATTCACAGATGAACGTCTCCCCATTGGAAGCAAGAGTAGATTTCTGTACTGAAGAGGAGTTTGGAAACATGAACAACTGTGCTTGAATATTCATAAATGAGGCAAACCGGGATATTGCCTGCTTCTGTTTTATCCTTATCATAGAGCCAGGATGGGGAGGCCAGATTTTAGAGCATTTCTGGAAGTCACAGGTCCCACCTGGCACCTTCAAAATGGGCTTTAACCCAGCTGGCTGTAGGATTTGTTCACATTCACTCTCCTCAGTGTTTGCCTATAAAAATTTATCTGTGTTTTCCAGGCTTTGAAGACTTCCCTGGGGTGCCTCAAATTTCTTAGTCATATTCACTACAAGAAATACCTTTGAGCAGGTGTGGTGGCTCACGCCTGTAATCCTAGCATTTTGGGAGGCCGAGGGAGGTGGATCATCTGAGGTCGAGAGTTTGAGACCAACTTGACCAACATGGAGAAACATGCCTCTCTACTAAAAATACAAAAATTGGCCAGGCATGGTGGGGCATGCCTCTAATCCCAGCTACTCGGGAGGCTGAGGCAGGAGAATCGCTTGAACCCGGGAGGCAGAGGTTGCAGTGAGCCGAGATGGTGCCATTGCACTCCAGCCTGGGCAACAAAATCAAGACTCCGTCAAAAAAAAAAAAAAAAAGAAAAGAAAAAAAAGAAAGAAAGAAAGAAAGAAATGCTTTTGGTAATCTCTCTACGTCTTTTCTGACAGTTCCAGTTTCAGCTTCCAGTCTTTTCTTCAGCATATGTTGGAGAAACAGAGTCCAGATATATAAATCTAGATATACATCTAGATCTAGACCTTTGATCTTGGGTGAGGACTGTCAAGTCTGAAACCTGTAGGGTTGCAGTGTAGGCTGGAAACTCAGGCAGAAGCTGATGCAGAAGTCTTGAAACAGAATTTCTTCTTCCTTAAGGAAGCCTCTGTTTTTCTCTCAAAGACTTTTTAACTGATTGGATAAGGCCCGTCTACATAAAGGAGAATATTTAAGGTTAACTGATTGTTAGCCACATTTACAAAATAACTTCACAGCAACATGCAGATTAATGTTTGATTGAATAACTGGGTACTATAGCCTCGCTAAGTTGACACATAAAACTATCACAGTGGCGACTCTTCTCCTCCGTGTTTCAGTGCAGTGTTTTTCAGTTTCACTCCCAAGCATATGGAAAACTGCACCGTCTGCCACTGTCACACTTTTTTTTTACGTGACTGTCAGCAGTCTGTGGCATAGAGACCTGCATCCTCTCCAATTTCAGATGTGTGGAGCGGAGCCAGTGTGAGGGTTCCATGGCTCATCCTGATCACACTGGGAACTGAGTAGAAGATCCAAGTTCTGTAAATGACTACTCGAAGTCTCAATCTGCTTCCAACGCTTAACTCTGGCTAAACAACTCCTTAGACATCCTAGAAATTCTGTGCAAACTTCGTCAGCTGCCGAAGGAAAAACCGAAATCGAATACTATTGGCTCTGCTGTCTGGTGTCTGCCACAGTTTGGTTAAAGCCATATTAGGTGTGACCCTGCTGTTTATGATGATTATATTGGCCCCAAGCACGCTAATAATATGATGGCTAATCTTATAATAATAAAGTAATAAGTGCTTGTTCCATGAGTCTCAATCCAAGTAAGTGCTGCGTTCATAGACTTGCATCTTTTTATAAAAATGAAAATTGTAGTCGGTGTGGCCTTTTACCGTTCTCCCCATCACATATATAGGCAAAGGTACATGCCAATGTCTGCCTTAGAGTGTGACAACGAAATCCTTCAAATATTAATACAGCTAAGAAATACTGAAATGTCCATTCAGGACAATAAATTTCAAGTTAAACAGCCAAACATAATTACAGGTTCCATTTGGGAAGTTACTTTCACAGCTGTGCCAACAATTTGTAAACTCTTCAGAATTTCATTAAACCCTTTTGTTCAAATTATATTCCCAAGATCCGATTTCCTTTAATAGAGAACAGAATGAGTTGGAAACACATAAGCCCCCATGACAATATAGAAATTCTTTCTCTCTCTCTCTCTCTCTCTCTCTCTCTCTGTATGTGTGTGCGCGCGCGCGCATGTGTCTATACACATACATGTAATGCTAATTTGACACATCAGATCAGATCCTTTGGACAGTATTAGGACAAAAAAACTTCTCTCTCCGTAATTATACAGGGAAGGAGACTTCTTTATCTCTTTCCAAGATTAAGTTGTTAAATCTTGCGTTTTTAAGGAGCAACTCTGGAACCCCATTACCTAATCTTATAAGCAAGAAGCAGGTAGGTCGAGCCCAATTTTAACAGAAAGAAATGGGGTAAGGAATGCCTGGAATTTTAATTTAATTCCAGTTTAAATTAAACGCCATGAAATAAGAAGCAACCAGCTTGCTTCCTGCTAGGATCAGTTCTTGGTGCCGGAAGTGTTCTGGTGTAAATGCGTTACACGACCCGGAGGAGAGTTCTGTAAATGTGGCTGGCTCCCCGCTCTCCTACCCTCCTCCCTGGCGCCTGAGATCATACTTTACCCACGTTAGGATGAGCCGCCTGCTCTTTGAGGCAGTTTCTCAGAGGACTCCCCTGTGCGCCCCGGGGGGTCAGGCTATCGCCAGCGTTTCCCCCAACCCCCGTACTCCCGCGCGAAAAACTTCATTTTCCTGCGGCTGAGCAGTTGCATAGGTCTTTTGGGGCGAAGCCAAGGTTAATCCTCAGTGTCCGAAGAAGTGTCTGGCTGCTTTCAACCCTCAGCAACAAAAAAAGAAATACACACAACAGCAAAGATTATCTCTTTTCCATGCTCATTTGGACAAGGCTAAGCATGGTGGCTCCGTGGCTTAGCTGGTTAAAGCGCCTGTCTAGTAAACAGGAGATCCTGGGTTCGAATCCCAGTGGGGCCTGTCGTAGTTTTCCTGCCTTCAAAGTATCTGCAGAACCGTTACAGTATAACCTCGAAGGTTATTTTCCCCTTTGGGAGTTTCTCAAAGCGTTTTATATGCGTCCGGGGTAAAACCTCCTTGTTTACGAAAAAGAGGCAAAGACAAATTTGGCCTTTTTTTTTTTTTTTTTTTTTTTTAGAATAAAGAAATTCTGAATTTCTTGTTTTTCTTACATTTTTTTTTCTTCCACTTGTTATATTTTTACAACTTGTACAAAAGGAATTAGGGAAAGCAAATTTACAACTTGTACCATAGGCTGGGTCAGTGGTGCAGATGTCAACAACAAATTTAAACTATAAGCAACATCATAATCTCTAATCATTCTATTTTATTTCCTGGGGAATCCTAAAGAGAGTCATTGTTACAATCTCCAGGTAATGTTTTTGGAAGGTCAGTCTTTGGAATAATTGATAAATCTGTTGCTGAGAAGGCTGTAGCATCTCTGAGAATTCATAGCAGACAGTAAGATTTGGCCACATAAAACAAGCTGTGGTTCGCTATTTGAAAAGATTGTATTGTGCTCAGAATTGTTTGGAAAGGAACAAATCAAAACAACAACAAATATGTGTCAGCAAGACTTGAGAAAAGCAGCTGTCAGAGTACCCTCCATTTGCTTATAGGGACCCCCTAGAACAGGCAGACTTAAGGTCCAGGAAGGGTTGAGATGCCTTCTCCCAAACACTCCAAGAGGTAGAAAGAGAAATTGAAAAGTAGGACCAGTCAGTTTTACTCTAAGCAGAAGTTCTTCACATAGAAACACAAGACCAGGCCAGGTGCAGTGGCTCACACCTGTAATCCTATCCACTTTGGGAGGCCAAGGCAGGTTGATTGCCTGAGCTCAGGAGTTCGAGACCAGCCTGGGGAAGACAGTGAAACCCCGTCTCTACTAAAAATATAGCCGGGCATGGCAGCATGTGCATCTGTAATCCCAGCTACTCAGGAGGCTGAGACAGGACACTTGCCAGGCGTGGTGGCTCACGCCTTAATCCCAGTAGTTTGGGAGGCTGAGGCGGGCAGATCACAAGGCCAGGAGATAGAGACCATCCTGACCAACATGGTGGAACTCCATCTCTACTAAAATACAAAAAATTGGTCTGGCATGGTGGCGTCGGCCTGTAGTCCCAGCTACTCAGGAGGCTGGGGCTGGGGAGTCACTTGACCTGGGGGCAGAGGATGCCGTGATGCCGTGAGCTGTAGTGCCACTGCACTACAGCCTGGGTGACAGAGCAAGACTCGGTATCAAAAAACAAAACAAAACAAAAACACAAGACCAAGGAAATGTAAGTTCACTGTAACTATTACCAACCCTCTCACCCATCCCCCGAGACACAGTGCACCTGGCACAGGAAGTTCCACTTCCCTGGCTTTTGCCTTCAGAACATATTCTTTTATGTATATTTTCAAGGTTTGAAATATAATATCCTGTTCTAGCTCTGGAGACAAAATGTCCCAATACTTGGAGGAACAGCTCAGAAACAACTCTACTTTGATGGAGATTTTCTACTCCCATTCTGCAGCTTAATTCCCCACTTTTCCTGATAAACATCAGGCAGCGATGGAAAGGCAGATCCTTTTTTTTTTTTTTCACTAGAGGCTTCCATCTTCTGTTCTTTTTCTCTAGTCCAAGATACTAACTTGCTTCAAATGATGAGACAGGCTGGGTCACTGGTGCAGATGTCAACACCAAATCACTGCTTCATCCCCTTCCCAAACCTACCTCATCTCCGCTCTCCTGATCCATCAGCTTCAGAAATACCTTTATAGGATGCTTCTAGCCAAGTGGCCCTCAACAGATGCATGGTCTGTACTACTAAGGTGGCGGTAGTGATATTGGCTACTGAAGCTATAGAATATTCCAGGTGACAAGTCTCATCATCTTTCCCAAAAGCCTATGTCTTCCTAGCTTTCCATATATGGACAAATCATGAAAATAATTTATGTGTAATGGAAATGGTTTGCAATCAGATGCTTGTTTGTCTAGTCAGTGGTTATTTGTCAATGACCCATTATTATGTGGCAGTCACCATGCTAATCACACATAGATGGGAGGGGAAAACAGTCTAATGGCAGTTATAGTGAGATATAATAGCATTGGGAGTACAGCGTGCTTAGAACCGCATTTGCTTGCTTATTTACATATTTAGAGATGGAGTCTCACTCTGTTGCCCAGGCTAGAGTGCAACGGTGAAATCTCAGCTCACTGTAACCTCTGCCTCACAGGTTAAAGCAATTCTCCTGTCTCAGCCTCCAGAGTAGCTGGGATTACAGGTGCCCACCACGCTCAGCTAATATTTATACTTTTAGTAGACACGGGTTTCACCATGTTGGCCAGGCAGAACTCAAACTCCTGACCTCAAGTGATCTGCCTTCCTCGGCTTCCCAAAGTGCTGGGATTACAGATGTGAGCCACCACACTTGGCCCCACATTTTCTTATTTATTAATTTTTATTTTATTTATTTATTTTTTTTAGGGACAGGGTCTGGCTCAGTTGCCCAGGCTGGGGTGCAGTAGCACAATCCTAACTCACTGCAGTCTTGAACTCCTGGCTCAAGCAATCCTCCTGCCTCAGCCTCCTGAGTAGATAGGCCTACCAGTGTGTGCCACCACGTCCAGGTGATTTTTCTGTTTTGTTTGTAGAGACAGGGTTTCATAATATTGTCCAGGCTGTTCTTGAACTTCTGGTGTCCAGCCACAGTCTGGCCTAGGTCTTCCAAAGTGTTGGGATTACAGGCATGGGCCACTGCGCAGGCCTGCAGCTGCATTTGGAAACAAGCCTGTCTGTGTGGGGGTGGGTGCAGTGGGACCTCCTCTGTAATCTCAGCGCTTTGGAATGCCAAGGTGGGAGGATCACTTGAAGCCAGTAGCTCAACACCAGCTTGGGCAACATAGTCCGTCTCTACATAAAATAAAAGAAATTAATCTGGCATAATGGTGTGTACCTGCAGCCCTAGCTACTCGGGAGGCTCAGGCGGAAGGATCTCTTGAGCCCAGGAGGTGGAGACTGAAAAAAACAAAACAAAATAGGAAACAAACAAACAAAAATCCTGATTGGGCAAAGGTGGAAGGAAGACTTCATGGAAGAAGTGACACGCCAACTGAGCCATGAGGGAGATGGAGAACTTATCAAGGCCAGAGGGTAGACATGGGGAAGGAGTGGAATAGATGCTCTGGGCAAAGGGAAGAATGTGTAACTAAACGTGAGGAAGAGAATTTTTTTAAAAAATTAAAAATTAGCCAGGTGTGGTTGTACGCACCTGTAGTCCCAGCTACTCACAAGACTGAGGTGGGAGGAGTGCTTGAACCCAGAAGATCGAGGCTGCAGTGAGCCCTGCTTGTGCCGCTGCACTCCAGCCTAGGTGACAGAGCGAGACCTTATCTCAGGGTGTTTCCAGATGAGGTTATCATTTGAATCAGGGACTCAGTGAAGTAGATTGTCCTCCCTGGTATGGTCGAGCATCCTCCCATTCGTTGAAGGCCTTAATAGAACAAAGGTTGAGGAAGGAGGAATTCACCTCTTCTCCCCCTAACTCGATCATCTCTTTATTATTTTTTATTTATTTTTTTAAAGATGGGGTTTCACCAAGATGGCCAGGCTGGTCTTGAACTCCTGACCTCAGGTGATCCACCCACCTCGGCCTCCCAAAGTGCTAGGATTACAGGTGTGAGCCACCACGCCGGGCAGTCGTCTCATTTTGTAACTCCTGCTCTTGGACTGGGATTAACAATGCTGATTCCCAGGGCTTTCAGGCCTTCAGACCTGGACTAAATTATACCACCTGCTTTTTAGGGGCTCCAGCTAGCAGACGGCAGATTGTGGGACTTCTCAGCCTCCATAGCTGTGTGAACCAATTCCTTATGGTAAATTACTGTCTCTCTCTCAGTAGACAGACATAGATAGATAGACAGATAGATACATAGATAGCTAGATAGACTATTAGTTTGGTATTTCTGAAGGACCCTGACTAATACAAGCAGGTACTCAATTATGAAAAAAAAAATACAATGTATCAGGCATTTATCATTTGCCAGGCGCTCTTCTAAGGTTTTTATATATTCCAAGTTATGTAATCCTTACTGCATAGTTATGAGGAAAGGTGTAATTCTTCGCTCCATTTTAAAGAGAAGGCCCTGAATTGAATTCAGCCAATCTTGTGGCCTTCCAAGCACCTCTAAGTGTTTTTTCTGCTACTCTAGGGGGTGCACCTATTTGCCATTTCCTGCTTTATGGTGCCACCTTTGAAGGAGGAACTCAAAGTCATGTTTGATCAGAATGTCAGGGTAGGCAGAAATGGAGTGAATCTGTGGAGTGAATACTTGGGCAATAAGGGGAAACTGTGATTTTCTAGCCTTGCTGATGATGAGCTTTCTAACACAGATCAATTCATTTTCCTTTCAGCACATCCATGAATCTTTTTGTGAATTTTGAGAGTTTTGGGAGACAAAGAGGGCAGGAAAATTTTGAATATCAATGATCATAAAACAGATTCACTCTATATTCCACTTTGGTAACTTGGTAATTGGACTGAATTTCTTTTTTAAAAAGGAATGATGAGGAGAAAATTCCAGTCATCTGAGATTTCTGATTAATTGGGGCTTTGCAGTACATTACAAGCTCAAAATAGAAACGTTGCCTATTCATGTTTGTAACTATAGCTATTAATGCTCAAGATGATCAGGCCAGACACCAGGAAACCGGAATCTGAGGAATATTCTGGAGATGACGTTAAACATGAACTTCAGTGTGTCCACATCATGCTCCCTGGGTCCCAGGTCCTGTTCTGTCCTGCAAAATTAGTAGATTGTCAGCTCTCATGACCTGCAATGTGTTCCTGCTGTATCTCAAGGAAAATATTACACAGCCTCATAACTGAAAGTGTAGGAAGATGTTCACTGATGGAGCCCTTATTTGTAGTGGAAAAGCATTGAACCCAGTCTGAGAACCATCCATGGGAGAGTAGGTGACTTCACACTGCAGACCTCTATGCAGCAATTAAAACAATTGGTTTAGATGTGCACACAGCAACATAGCTCAAATCTGCGGTGCTAATGGAATAAGAATGAGATCGATGACACAGTGTCATTTATGTAAATTAAAAATACATTCACCTAAACCAATCATACCTGTTCTACAAAAGCATATAGGAAGAAACGAATGCATTTTCCAGTGATTTCTTATTGGGAGTCAGGATGAGGTGGGGAATGAGACTGAGGAAAGGGAATTAGAAGGAAATCTGTAACTAAATAAAGAGGAGCCCTGCAGTAATAATAATGAGCTGAAGAATAACCTTCATTTAACCCTGCGTGTGAAGGAGGGAGAAGGAAAGAACTAGAGACAGAGGAGAAACAGAAAGATGAGATTTCAAAACACCAGTAGGTTCTGAAATTATTTTCTGAGTACAGAGTACTTTTTGCTGTTGTTGGAGTGGCTAATGAAAACAAAGAGTGCTTTCATTCCAGAACTCGGAAAATTTATTTTTTTAAAAAAAGGAAGGTCATGCTACAAAGAGCAGGTGGGAAAACGTGGCCTAGCATGCGGTTTGTCAGCGGAAAAAAGAAAAAAAAAAAAAAAAACGCCAGCTGTCAGGAGTGGGATTCGAACCCACGCCTCCAGGGGAGACTGCGACCTGAACGCAGCGCCTTAGACCGCTCGGCCATCCTGACCAGACTGCTCCCGTTTTTGCTCAGAACTTACTTCTCTCTATACCTGAACGCTGCTAGTTTCCCGCCTGCCCCGACCGCCTCGTTTCTCTTTTTCTCAAGGTATGGGCATTTCCAGGGTAAAAGCTAAGCCGCCGCCCCGCGAACTGCCTCGGACGGCGACCTGGGGTTGAAGCTCTGCACAGGACCGGGTTGCTGCGGCCACAGAGCGGCGTCCCCCGTGCGAACCTGGTGAAACCCCGTTTCTACTAAATTGTGCAGTTTTCCCAAAAGAAAAGTAGTGCAGGATGAAGGGTTAGAAAGTAGAAAAGCGGGGTTGGAAATGGGGTGCTCTTTTACAGAGGGTGTTTAGAGACATCATTTAAGCAGAAACCTGAATGAAATGAGCGGTGTTACACACACATATTCAGGGGACACGCAGAGGGCACAGCAAAGGCAAAGAACCTGGGGAGAGAATGAAAGAGCAGCAAAAGCCTTCTGTGTCTGGAGAGGAGGAATAAGAGAATGAAAGACGTGAGATCGCAGAGATAGCCAAGGCCAGATGGTGTTAGTAGGGCCTGAATTAATCCTGACTGCACTGGGAAGTCATTGGAGAATTTTAATAACATAATCTGATTTGTCTTTATTTATTATTTATTTACTTTTTATTTTTTCGGCAGGTGAGTTGTCAACTGCTTAGCGGATTCCAGCTTCCATGGCCACCGTCCTGCTTGATTTGTCTTTAAAAACAATACTCTGGGCAGGGTGTGGTGGCTCACACCTGTAATCGCAGCACGTTGGACACTTTGGAAGCCCTAGAAGGGCAGATTACTTGAGCTCAGGGGTTGAGACCATCCTGGGCAACATAGGAAGACCCTGTCTCCGGAAAAAAAAAAAAAAAAATAGCCACCTGTGGTCCCAGCTACTCAGGACGCTGAGGCGGGAGTCTTGAGCCCAGGAGGTGGAGGCGGAGGTTGCAGTGAGACAAGAGCCCACCACTGCACTCCAGCCTGGGCCACAGAGCGAGCCTCTATTTTTTTTTTTTTTTTTTTTTTTT
>NW_022437279.1:66872-95238 GCF_009761245.1 Sapajus apella
GAGTTTCGCTCTTGTTACCCAGGCTGGAGTGCAATGGCGCGATCTCGGCTCACCGCAACCTCCGCCTCCTGGGTTCAGGCAATTCTCCTGCCTCAGCCTCCTGAGTAGCTGGGATTACAGGCACACGCCACCATGCCCTGATGATTTTTTGTATTTTTAGTAGAGACGGGGTTTCACCATGTTGACCAGGATGGTCTCGATCTCTTGACCTCGTGATCCACCCGCCTTGGCCTCCCAAAGTGCTGGGATTACAGGCGTAAGCCACTGTGCCCGGCCGCCTCCATTTCTTTCTTTATTTTTTTTTTGAGACAGAGTCTCCTTCTGTCACCAGACTGGAGTGCAGTGGTGCAATCCTATAAGCTGAGCTAAATTTTGTATTTTTAGTAGAGGCAGGGTTTCACCATGTTGGCCGGGATGGTCTCCATCTCTTGACCTGGTTATCCACCCGCCTCAGCCTCCCAAAGTGTTGGGATTACAGGCCCGGCTGTGAGACTATTTCAAAACAAAACAACACAACAAAACAAAACAATACTCTGGTCATTGTGGGTAGCTGACCATAGAGGCAAGGATTGAAGGAGATGCTATATTGAAAATCCAGGTAAGAAATGATGATGGCTCAGGCAGTGGTAAAGAAGGAAAGAAGTGCTCACGTAGCTATCCAAGAGTTCCTTTAAGTATTTTTAAAAGAAGTTTGAACTGCATTTTCTTTTTTAGTTTCTTAAAGTACAATTTGGATACAAATAAACAGTTTAGAAGCAGAGATAAATAATATTCCCCTCCCAGGAGCAGAATGTGGGATGAGCAGTGTGGGCTAGGTAGCGTTTGAGGAGGGGTCAAGGAGAGGAGGACATTGGGTACAGGAGATCCATTAAATGATGGAGGAAAAAGTTACTTTTGGCTGATTCTCCAGGTGCAATCCCTTGGTTCAGCAGAAGGTAGCATGCTAAATTGCTTTTTTCTTCTCCTGTCCTTCCCTATGCCTAAAAGTCTCTTGAGCCAATGGATTCTACCTTAGTGATACCTCTAAAGAGTTTTCTGAAGCTCCAGCCCCCTAGATTAACTTAATCTCTCCTCCTACCCAATTGTGATTTTGCTCAGTAGAGGACATCTTGAACAGCTATGGCAAGGACACCTGCCCTTGGATACTTACTTGCCCACATTCCATGTGCCTTTAACCAAATCACATTATGTATCTTGACTTCAGTTTCCTCATCTCTGAAAGGAGGGGACAGGAGTAAATGTCAACAGTCACATCTCACCCTAAAGTTTCATTGTGTTTTTCTTTCAGCTCCTTCCCAGAGTAAAACCGCTATGATCTCCTGATTTACAAGCCTGTATGCAGGTTTATTTTATTTTATTTTGAGACAGAGTTTCACTCTTGTTGCCCAGGCTGGAGTGCAATAGCACGATCTTGGCTCACTGCAACCTCCGCCTCCTGGGTTCAAGCAATTTTCCTGCTTCAGGCTCCCAAGTACCTTTACAGGCATGCGCCACCAAGCCCGGCTACTTTTGTATTTTCACTAGAGAGGGGGTTTCACCATGTTAGTCAGGCTGCTTTCAAACTTGACCTCAGGTAATCCACCTGCCTCAGCCTCCCAAAGTGCTGGGATTACAGGCATGAGCCACCATGATGGCCACAGGTTTATTTTTAAATAATCTTGTAATACACCTATGGCAATGTAATTATACAGATATTGTTACATGAGTATTAAACTCTAAGTCAGTAGGAAGACACTAAAACCAGAATGAAAACATAAATGGATGTGGGACCTGAAAGGAACAATGACAAAAAGTGGGTAATGGAGTATATTGTGCTTCACGTTTTGCTGAAATTATAGTAAATGTGATAAGAGACCTGTTTGGTGTTCAGAATTTTTACCTAAGAGAGAATGATTAGTTTTTCCTTTTTCATAATTCTCTGTCACGGTTAACTTACTTTTTAGCTTAATCATGAGAAAAATAGGCAGGCACATCTATGTGCCATGGTGGAAGCAGAGGGGAGGATGTGCTAAACACTTTTAAACAATCAGATCTCATAATTACTCACACATCCACTATAGCAAAAATAGCACTGGCTGGGTGTGGTGGCTCACACCTATAATCCCAACATAAGGGAGGCAGCTCACCTGAGCTTAGGAGTTCAAGACCAGCCTGGCTAAGGAGGTGAAACCCTGTCTCGACTAAAAATACCAAAAAAATTCGCCCGGCATGGTGGCTTATGCCTGTAGTTCCAGCTACTCAGGAGGATGAAGGAGGAGAATAGCTTGAACCTGGGAGGTGGAGGTTGTAGGGAGCCGAGATCGCACCACTCACTGCACTCCAGCCTGGGTGAGAGAGCGAGACTCCATCTCCAAAAAAATAAAAAATAGCACTGAGGGGATGCTGCGAAACCATTCATGAGAAACTGCCCCTATGATCTAATTACCTTCCTCCAGGCCGCACCTCCAACGTTAGGGATTACAACTGAATATGGGATTTGGGTGGGGACACAGACCCAAACCATATCGAATGATTTCCAAAGATCACCCACCCATTTTTTTCTTTTAATTATAAGGCATTACCATTAAAGATGTCCCAAATATTTTCTCCTCTTGTAAAAGTATTGTTAATTTAAAGAGGTGGCTTCACTTACCTACACCATCGGCCAGGTTACCTTTATAGTAGTAGAAGTGGGGTCACCGCTCAAACAGGGGCACAGGGTAGGTAGCCATGGGCACTGTGGCCTTTTGGTAGGTAGTTGGTCCCTTATGAGACATCAGCTCCCATGGGCGCCTGCCCTGGCGAGCCCACTGCTGTCAGGCCTAGAGATGGGTCTTAGACCACATTTAATGGCAAAAGCTTTGGAAAGCTGCATTCCCATGCCGGTTTCTTTCCCTATGTTGTATTTTGTTTCAGTTGGGATAAAAAAAGAAAGGTGCAAACGCTGCTTTCAGCAATCAGACAGACTTATTTATTAGGTAAAGACCATGAGCAATATCTACCCTGGAGACTGGAGAATGTGATGGAAACGGAAGGTGTGAGCCTAGAGTCCACTGGCAAGACAAGCCACATGTATTCAGGAACATGCTCAGGGGCAAATACAGAGGTGCAATTGGTCCAGCTGTGCTGAGCACAATGATGTAGCATTAAGGGACCCCGAGGAGAGGCAGCATGTAGGAGAGCCAGATGGGGTGAAAGGTGGCATAGAGTGGAACTGGAGGCGGTTGAAGCTAAACGAAGGTGTGTGTAAGGGGTTCGGGCATTGGGATGAAGGCTGAGGAGGCATAAGGCTGAGATGGTGGCTGATCAAGTGGTGGTGTCACTGAAGAATGATTCCTAGGAATGCTTTTGAAATGGAGAGATCTATATCAAGAAGAAGAGGGCAACTGGAAACTTGTGGAGTCAACAAACTGAGGGTGGAATGACCTCCAGGCAAGGGAGCAACAGGAGGGTGCAGAGAAAGGAAAAGGACACAAGGGACAGCTGTGCAAACAGCTTTTGAGTTTTGTCAAAAATTCGTCTATCACACTTTCTGCCTGACCATCCCTGCTCGTCTCAGTTCCTCTCTGCTCCCACTTTTCCACAGCTTAGCACCCATAGAAGTAGGGCCAGTCTCCTCTATCCTATAGGATATGGCTTAGAAAATTTGAGATATAGGCTGTAAAAACTCCATGGCTGTGTGTTCATCATGTACATCACTTCCCTGCATCAAGTTTCCTCCAAGGTCCTTTATGGGACTTCAGCCTGAGACTGTCCTTCCGCTGCACATTTTGAGTTTTCCACTTGCCTAAAGCCTGTCTTTCCACATATCCTTATCTGGGATACCAAGACATTTCAACCACAACCCCAGGCTAACCTGACCCCATCTGGATCCCTAAGCTGTCCTTTGAGTTTGCTCCAAGTAGTTTAATATAGGTTCTAGCCTTAAGGGATGAGGAGAACACTAGAAGCACTTTGAGTTACCTACCCCTTCATCCCCCAAATATTGGTACAGAAACAGATTAGGAAGGTGCAATCCTCATCCTCTCTAGCAGCAGCAAGGCAACCTTCACAGGATTAATTAATCACCACCCAATAGGAAGAAGCAGGCTGGGTGAAGCTGGCAGGTGAAGCTTCAGAAGACTACGGAGGAGAGGGGTTAGAGCAAAGGAAAACAGATGAGCTGGGATTTTTTTTTAAGACACTCCTTGGCTGGGCTGGGTAGGGATGAGCTTAGAATGGAGAGTGTCTGCATCCCTGGAGGCAGAGTCCTCCCCCATGGAGGGCAATGGGATCTCCTTAGAAAGGTTCGGGACATTAGCAATGACTGTGTCCCCTTCAGGCCCATCAGCAACTGGGCAGATGGTCAGGGGCTTTTTACCACAGGACCACAGGCAAAAGAAGGGCCGGAGCGGGCCACAGAAAGAGGTGTTGTCGAAAGTGTAGATATGGGAGCCATTATTCATACTGTAGAAGGAGATGTCTCCTGATTCATAGTCCAGGAAAATCCCAACCCGGCGGGGGCGGCCTGCCAGTGGCAGAGGGGTCCGAAGAGGGGTGAGGGCCCAGTACCCATTTCCATACAACTCCACAGCCCAGAACCCATTCTCAGGAGTCATGGGGTCGAAGCCTTTCTTCACCACGTTCTCCCTGCACACACCGATGGCCCAGTCAGTCCTGTCTCCCACCTCCACCTCCCAGTAATGCCTTCCCGATGTGAAGGCCTCACGGCCCAACACACAGGGCCAGGAGTCAAATCTCTCTGGTTTCTCAGGCAGTTTCTGATGTGAATCTTCCAGTTGAACAGATTTTGAATCCTCATAAATAAAGAGGTGGGGATGGGCTGTGTCTGGGTCCAGAGTCACGTCCACTGCAGAGAGAGCAACAGCAGGTCTGACGTCAGTGAACGTTACAGATTACAGGACTATCTTTCCTTTCCCAAGAAACAGAGCACTGTTGTAGGAGTTGACAGGACTCCTGGAGGTGGGAGATGTTTGGTCTGCTCAGGGGTCTCCACTCACCACAGGATGCCCCCTGACCAGCAGCCAGAGGGTGATGTAAGGGCTGATTGTGCCTAGAGCCTAATGGGACCCTGCCAGAAGGGGATTTCTCCCGGCCATCTTCTGAGGGTTCTCTACGTGACTCACGGAAACTGTTGAGGCCATTTGTCGTCACCGTTTTCCTTCCTGTCCTCATCACTAAACTGTGTTAGTGTTTTCATTGGCAAGTATCATAGCACTTTGACTTCCTAGGGGATAGAGCCCCAGAAGTTCAGAGCCACTGACCTGCATGCAATGTAGCCTTTTTCCATTCTGCAACAAAAGAGAAAGATAGTCACTGATAGGCTACATAATAAGAGAGAGAAAACTCTATGGGTGAAATAACGACAAGAAGACAGGACTTACTGAGTTCTTCCAAGAGTTTCTCTGGAAAACAAACAAAAATGTCTCAGTGGTTTTCCACAGTGGACACAAAGGAGGGGACAAAACTTGTGTGGGAAACATACAAAGGAGGACTGTTTAATTCATATTGAAACATTGCCAATAAATCAAGAACAAGGATTTTGTTTAGCTTTGTTTTCGAAGAATGATGCAGGAAGTTCCTACATACTGGAACTGGCTTGGGATCAGATCTTTTTTTTTCTTTTTTTGAGATGGAATCTCTCTCTGTTGCCCAGTCTAGAGTGCAGTGATGCAATCTTGGCTCACTGTAACCTCTGCCTCCCAGATTCAAGCAATTCCCCCTACCTCAGCCTCCTGAGTAGATGGACTACAGGTGTGTATCACCACCCTGGCTAATTTTTTTGTATTTTTAGTAGAGACGGGGTTTCACCATGTTGTCCAGTCTAATCTTGAACTCCTGACCTCATGTGATCCACCTACCTTGGCCTCCCAAACTGCTGGGATTACAGGCATAAGCCACTGTGCCCAGCTTCAGATCTTTAATAATAAGATTGGTAGCGGGGCGCAGTGGCTCACACCTGTAATCCCAGCAGTTTGGGAGGCCGAGGTGGGCAGACCACAAAGTTAGGAGTTTGAGACCAGCCTAGCCAACATAGTGAAACTCCATCTCTATTAAAAATACAAAACATTAGCCGGGCGTGATGGTGGGCGCCTGTAATCCCAGCTACGTGGGAGGCTGATGTAGGAGAATTACTTGATCCCGGGAGGTGGAGATTGCGGTGAGCTGAGATTGTGCCACTGCACTCCAGCCGGATGACAGAGTGAAACTCGGTCTCAAAAAAATAAATAAATAAAAAATAAGATTGGTGCTGGGTAACTGAGGTAAAAGTGGGAGTAAGGTCTGAGGGTGGATAGCAAGTAAACATCAGGTCGGATATCTTTTTTTTTTTTTTTTTTTTTTTTTTTTTTTTTTTGAGACGGAGTTTCGCTCTTGTTACCCAGGCTGGAGTGCAATGGCACGATCTCGGCTCACCGCAACCTCCGCCTCCTGGGTTCAGGCAATTCTCCTGTCTCAGCCTCCTGAGCAGCTGGGATTACAGGCACGCGCCACCATGCCCAGCTAATTTTTTGTAGCTTTAGTAGAGACGGGGTTTCAACGTGTTGACCAGGATGGTCTTGATCTCTTGACCTCGTGATCCACCCGCCTCGGCCTCCCAAAGTGCAGGTCGGATATCTTGATTAGACTCTGCCTGTGCCCCAACCCTCTGTGCTTCTTCATACTGGGCATCTGTGACTTCAGGAGCCTTATGATTCCTTCAAATTTTTAGATTTCTAGAATCAAGTATCTTCTTTTTTATCTTTCACCCAGGCTAGAGTGCAATGGTGCAATCTTGGTTCACTGCAACCACCGCCTCCTGGGCTCAAGTGATTCTCCTGCTCAGCCTCCCAAGTGGCTGGGATTACAGGCACCCACTACCATGCTCTGCTAATTTTTGTATTTTTAGTAGAGATGGGGTTTCACCACGTTGGCCAGGCTGATTTCGAACTCCTGACCTCAGGTGATCCACTCACCTTGGCCTCCCAAAGTGCTGGGATTATAGGCTTGAGCCACCACGCCCAGCCTCAAGTATCTTCCTGTCATCCTAAAGGACTTGGGTCCAGCCTGCCTCTGAAGCACTCCTGACATGTAGTCCTTGTGGATACTATGATTTACCTTTAGAGCTGAATTCATTCTTCTTCTCTCTGGATCTTTCCTTGTATAGTCTCCAAGTGAAAAATATGGACCCAATGGTGAGAAGTCCTAGAATCATCAGGATAACAGCCACAGCCACTATCCAGGGAGTCAGCCTTGGGAGGGAGGAAGCTAAAACAAAATCCCCAAGAAGGACATTAGTTGAGAAACTCTGAGCAAGTCCAGCTTCTCTCCACATTCCAAAGGAGGGCAGAAGAGGTGATGGCCTGGACTACTCTCATCCCTCGTAGAGTGAAAAATAGTCACTCCAGTGTCACTCTAAACTTTTCAGGAAAAAAATGACTTTGAGCCGGAGATGGCAGAGAAAGAGAGAAATGAAGAGTCATTTTGGGACAGGACCTGTGAAATAATAAATATAATGGACCAATTCATGTCATTATGGAAGTTCCTCCTTAACTATCAGTGCAGAATGGGAGCCAAGAGGATGCAGGAGGTAAATAAGGAAGGAGAAATGTGCCTCTGTATGTAACAGAATGGGACTCACTGACCAAAGAATAAGGAAAGCTTCCTGCCTAAACCAGAGACAGTACCTGGGGAATAATGAGAGGATTTGCCACCTTGAGGACCCTGGAAACCTAGACAGAGCTCTAGCATGGGATGGGAGGGAGAAGTGGGTATAGGTGGAAATAGCAAAAGTTGAAAAATAACTTAGTCTTTTTGTTTATTTGAGGAGAGAAGGTTCTGGATCAGGAAAGCCTCCAGCGACAAACTTTCTCTTCTCACTTAGATCTTCTAAAATGGAAAATCTGGAATTTGGCTGGGCCTGTAATCCCAGCACTTTGGGAGGTTGAGGCAGGCAGATTGCTTGAGTCCGGAAGTTCAAGATCAGCCTGAGGGACATGGTGAAACCCTGCCTTTGCTAAAAATACAAAAAATTAGCTGGGCATGGTGATGTACACCTATAGTCCCAGGTATTCTGAAGGCTGAGGCAGGACAATCGCTTGAACCTGAGAAGCAGAAGTTGCTGTGAGCTGAGATCATTCTGCTGCTACACCACTCCAGCCTGGGCAACATAGCAAGGCTGTCTAAAAAATAAATAAATAAATAAATAATCTGAAATGTATATGAGATCCAGGTAGGTTTATATCTTCAGAATTTTTATTAAAAAAAATTTTTTTTTTTAAAGACGAGGTTACACCATGTTGGTCAGGCTGGTCTTGAACTCCCGACCTCAGGTGATCCTCCCGCCTTGGCCTCCAAAGTGCTTGGATTACAGGTGTGAGCCACCACGCCCAGTCAGTTTTTTTGAGACGGTATCTTGCTCTGTCGCCCACGCTGGAGTGCAGTGGTTCCATCTTGGCTCACTGCAACCTCCACCTTCAGGTTCAAGCAATTCTCCCACCTCAGCCTTCCAAGTAGCTGGGATTACAGGCACCCACTACCATGCCTGGCTAATTTTTGTATTTTCAGTAGAGATGGGATTTCATCACGTTGGTCAGGCTGGTCTCAAACTCCTGACCTCGTGATCTGCCTACCTTGGCCTCCCAAAGTGCTGGGATTACAGGCATGAGCTGCCATGCCCGGCCTAAGAATTTCTAATCAAGTTGGTGGGGCTCCCTCAAGTCAGTGGACAAGATCTTAGGTGGGGAAAGTAGACAACTCTGCCATGGGGTCACATCTGGGCAGGTGTTCTAGGTGGTGTGGCTCTGAAGCTGTATCAACATAGGAGTTCAGCATTGGTTCCACTAACCTGGTATGGATATCTCTACTTCCTTCTCCTGGCCGAGAAGGAGATTCTGGATGTAGCAGGACACATTATTCACGGAAGTGTCTCTGATGATCACTGAAGCAGCCACAGTGAACAAACCTTCTTCATCAGGATTCCTGGACTCTGATGTAGATGGAAACTTCTCTCCCTTGGAAGTTCTCCACTGCACCTGGGGCTCTGGGTACCATCCCACCGAGGTGCACTCCAGCTGAATTTCTCCATTCTCTTGAACTTGCATAGTGATGTGAGGGTCAGAGCCCAGAGCTATGGAGAAAGAATCTGAACTTAATGTTTTAGTGGACCCCTTTTGGGAGCCTTATAACTGTAGAGACACACAGTTTAAGAAAGAGAGAGAGAGAGGCACAAGTGGACTGGTAGTGGGAGGAACTCATCTCCATATTTCAATACACAAGGAAACTGAGGACCAGGCACAGTGGTTTATGCCTGCAATATCAGCACTTTGGGAGGCCAAGGCAGGATTGCTTGAGTCCAGGAAGATTCAGACCAGCCTGGGCAACATAACGAGACCCCAACTCTTCGGGCATAGTGGTTCATGCCTGTATTCCTAGCTATCTGGAAGGCTGAGGCAGGAGGACTGCTTGAGTTCAGCAGTTCAATGGTGCAATGACCTGTGATGGCAACACTGTACTCCAGCCTGGGTGACAGAGTGAGATGCTGTTTCTAAAAAAAAAAATTTTTAAAGGAAACTGAAGTACCAATAAAAGGAATTTCATATACCTTATCAGAAAGGGATGCCTTGTTGGGATCAAGCCTTTGAAATGTTTGAAACAGTTTGGTGGGCAGACATGGGGGTGCTTGTCTAGCCAGCAAGAACACTAAGACCAGTAACTCAGAGGCAGGTTAGTGATCTAGGCTGAGAGTCCCAGAGCTGGCCGATAGCTCTGTGGTTGACGGCATTATGAGAAAGCGTTGGTGGGGAGGAGGAGAGCTAGGACTGGGTATTTAAGGACGAACAGAGGACTATCCTTGAGGATTGGAAGTTCTTTGCCCTGAGATTATAGTTGACAATTTAAGCTTCCTTTTTTTTTTTTTTTTTTTTTTTTTTTTTTCCCCGAGACAGGGTTTCACCATGTTGGCCAGACTGGTCTCGAACTTCTGACCTCAGGTGATTCGCCCGCCTCGGCCTCCCAAAGTGCTGGGGTTACAGGCGTGAGCCACTGCACCCAGACAATTTGAGCTTCCTTAAGCTTAAATTGGTGAATCAGAAATTCTCTTAAGTGGTCTCAACTTCATCTTTTTTCACAAAACGGTGGTCTAATGTAAGTAAACATACCGTTTTTCCTGTGTGTTCAGCCTACTTTTTTCTCTAATTCCACATGGTACAGAAAAACACTGAGCTGACTAGAAGAGTTCTTAAGGACATTTCCACAACCACGGGTTGAAATTCATATTCCAAGAATGTGTGTATATATAAGAATGTATATTCTTTTCATGGAAGGAGTTGCCACTTTCAGCAGATTCTCAGTGGTGTCTGTCACTCATAAAAGGTGACAAATTTTATGCCATCAAATCTCTAGGTTTTTACCTTTAAGATACTTCTCCCCTAAAGAGAAAATGTCAAAATTTGAATTATACATGATGCTGTAACAGCGGGGACCCTGTTGTGAAGCAGGGACCCACATTTCATCCAAGTATCTTTCAAATTTTGTTTACCTGAATATATACCTATGTATATAGATATTACATAAAATATGTATATATGATATATATATATGAGAAAGGCAATTTGTTTGTATATGTTTTAGATCTGTTTAAGGCACAGTATAGTATCTAATAAGTCTATAATGTGTTTTTATTTTGAGACTGAGTCTTACTCTATTGCCAGGCTGTAGTGCAGTAGTAGTGTGATCTCAGCTCACTGCAACCTCTGCCTCCAGGATTCAAGTGATGAACCTGCCTCAGTCTCCTGAGTAGCTGGGATTACAGGCATGTGCCTCCACACCCAGCTAATTTTTGTATTTTTACTGGAGACGGGGTTTCACTATGTTGGCCAAGATGGTCTTTATCTGCCGACCTTGTGATCCACCCACTTTGGCCTCCCAAAGTGTTGGGATTACAGGTTTGAGCCACTGCACTCAGCCTCTATAATGTTTTTAAATTGGCAAGGTCATTTCTTATGTGTTGTCTAATTTTATTTTATTCTTTTTTTTTTTTTTTTAAGACAAGTCTCACTCTGTTGGAGTGCAGTGGCGCAATCTCAGCTCACTGAAACCTCCGCCTCCCAGGTTCAAGTCATTTTTTCTGAGTAGTTGGGATTACAGGCATGACCCAGCTAATTTTTTAATAGAGATGGGGTTTTGCCATGTTGGCCAGTCTTGAATATCCTGATCTCAAGTGATCCACCCCAAAATGCTAGGATTACACGCGTGAGCCACCACACCCCACCTTTATTTTTTGTTGTGAAGACAGAGTTTCGCTCTATTGTCCTGGCTGGAGTGCAGTGGCAGCCATCAGCTCACTGTAACCTTAAACTTCTTGGCTCAAGAGATCTCTTACCTCAGCTTCCCTAAGTGCTGGGATTATAGGAGCAAGCCACTGCTCCCAGCCTATTTTATTCTTAAAAAATCATCTTAGATAAAAACTTCCTCAGTTTTACAGTAAAACTCAGAACTCATTTGCTTGATGTCATTCACTAGGAATTGAGAAAGTCAGACCTAAATGCATATTTTCCTCCTGAAAGCATATTATTTTCAATCTCTTTCAATTCTGGCTTAAAACAAAAAAGCAAACAAGAGCACAATCTTTTCTGCATGAATCAGGAATGTGACAAAGGACCATGCTCGCTAACCTTAGGATGTCAGTCCTTAGAAACTAATCCATGAAGCAGCCTTAAAGCGTGTGGTATGCCCACTGGAGCCACAAAGTGTGTAGTGGTGAAAAATACGATTTGGCCAGGCATGGTGGCTCATGCCTGTAATCCCAGCACTTTGGGAGGCCAAGGCAGGCAGATCACCTGAGGTCTGGAGTTCGAGACCAGCCTGACCAACATGGAGAAAATCCGTCTCTATTAAAAATACAAAATTAGTCGGGCGTGGTGGCGCATTCCTGTAACCGCAGCTACTTGGGAGGCTGAGACAGGAGAAACGCTTGAACCTGGAAGGCAGACATTGCGGTGAGCTGAGGTTGTCCCATTGCACTCCAGCCTGGGCAACAAGAACGAAACTTCATCTCAAAAAAAAGAAAAAAGAAAAGAACTTAAAATTTAAATGTACAATTCTGGGACTCAATGAAGTAAATTATGGCGTACTTGTATAAAAGCACGTTATATAGCTTTTCCATGTATTAAGTTATTTCATGGGGAAATGCTTACTCTATTATAGAAAAAGGGCTGGAGGTAATTGAAATAAAGTTCTGCAATAAAGACGTTGCATTGCTCTCTCCATGTTCCACTCAAAACCCTTTCCCACTGATCTCCTACGGTAGGTAGTACCTTCTAGCTGTGGAGTCCTAATCAGGAGAAAGCAAAGAGGTGAGGCAGATAAGCTACAAGTCGTCCTTTTTCTTCATGGTCCAGGACACAGTCCTTCTGTGCAAATAACTCACAGTCTTCCTTCCTGTGTCCTATCACCAAACACCTGCAAGTTAGCTCACGGCAACCTTTGCCTTACAGGCACTGCACAAAGCGCTCTTCAAGGGACAGCATAAAAACCATTCTATACATTCTCCAGCCAGCCTTTGTTTTCTCGCAGTCAACTTCTCTTTTGCTGATCTTGTCCTTTGCCTCTTCGCGAAGTATTTTCATTCTTTTCAAAGGAAATCTGCCTTTCTTTATCTATCTTGGTAAATTCTTTCTCCCACCGCGCCTCTGGCCCAGACAGTTGTCCCTCCCCAGCGACACCAACGTAAAAGAGAATGAATCTGATGGTTTCCAAAGTAACTGATATACACGAAAGTATACACAGCAGGGGAGTCGCGCGGGGAAGTCGCAACCCGTCTACTCACCAGCCACCTGCAGACGCACCAGGGCTTCTTGGTAGCTTCCATCCTCCCTGAAAAAGCACGTGTACTCCCCGTCGTCGGAGGCCCGGATGCTGCGGATCCGCAAGGCCAAACGCCCCTCGGTGAGGCCGTCCTGGACCAGCGCGGCGCGCCCGCGGTACTCGGGCATCTGCTCGGCCTCCTGCTCGCGCCCGTCCCTGTGCACCAGCACGGCCGGCGACACCGTCCTCCGGAACCAGCGCACCTCCAGGGACTCGGCGCTCGCGTTCGGGGACAGGCGGCAGGGCAGCTCGGCGTCCTCACCCACCACAGCAAGGACGGGCTCCGGGGGTCCAGTCACATCAACTGGAACTGCCGAAAAACGAGCGGGGTCAGACTGGACGGCAGGTGGGAGCTGCGGACAAACACGAACCAGGTTCCCGCCAAAGCGCAGTGCCCTGCGCTCTCTCAGTCCTTTGACAGCTGAGTTTGTCTGGATCCAGTGGAGGCCTCCAGGGAGAGCCAAGAGAGATTGTTTATTTTACATTTATAGAGATGTTTCCATTATGCAGGCCAGAGAGAGAGAGACCTACCTGAATCCAGCTGGGGCAGCTGGAGGAGAATGAGGGTGAGCAGACATCTGGGGAAGCCGCAGTTTGGGAAAACTGCCATCTCCGATCTTTCTGGGGCAGCAAGATAACTGGTGTGAGCCCTTCAGGAGCTTCAGCCTAGGAGACGAATGCACAGGAGACAACTACTGGCCCTGGCAATCTCCTGCTTTCCAAAGTCCTCTTGCAGTGCTTTCCAGCAGGGAGCATTCTGGTCATCTGCACCTGAAACCTCCTCTCAGTCTCCATCCCTAGTGTGGATTTTCAGTCTACACTGTGGTCATCACCTTTCCACCCACCACCCTAACTCCAACACCTTAGGAGAAGGTTGCTGTGAGGCGTCACACTCATTAGCTGGCTGCATATAAGATGAACAAATCTTGAAATCACTGCGCTAAAAAAAAAGTCTTCTTTCAAATACAATAATCTGGTATTTGCTTTTGGCAATGATAATAAAGATAAGGGGACAGAGGAGAAACGGAGTCCAAGGAAATGAACTGGAGAAGGAGAAAAGATGGGAAGAGGTGGAGCAAGAAGAAGGAGCTGAATCAAGCAAAAGGGCTTGAAGAGTAGAGGGCCTAGGACAAGGGAAAGGAGCTGGAGGGAGAGAACTATGCTCTGCCCTCCTGGCTGCTTGCTCGCTCAGGGAGCTGAGAGTAACCACACATACTGACCTGGGTGATCTCGGAGAAAAAGGCACAAGAGGCCACTGCTACCAAGTGAGAAAGCTGGCTGTGGCCCCAGGGGCAAAAGTTAAAAGCCAGCAGGAAAAGGAAGAGGGAAGTGATCTCAGGAAAGCCTTCCTCTAGGTGGCCTGGCATATTCACTGTGAGAAAGAAAAGAGAGAAAGAAAAGTTTTTCAGAGAGATGCAAACCTGGATTTGTCAGCTCAGAAATCAATGAGCTGGACTAAATGAAAGGGGAAGAGGAGAAAGGAAGAAGAGAGGCAAGGAAACACACAAATGAGATGTGAGAGCTTCAGCCAGTTATTTTCTCTCCCCAAGCCTCAGTTCTTTGATCTCTAAAATGGTAATATATATTGATCACACCTTCCTTGAAGAGGTGTTGGGTGGCTTAAACGAGATTAAGCAGGTAAAGTGCTTAGCACATAGTAGGAACTCAGCAGACGATAAACTGTTATTCTATTATTGTTTCTGTGGGTTGAAAAATGAAAGCCCAGGGGCCAAGGTAGCAGTAGCCTCTGGCTATAGCTCTTTTCGTTATTGGGGTGTCCACTGAAGGTGCTGTGTCTGTTGGCACAATTCCATCAAATGCCAGTCTTAAGGGTAGGCTGTGAATGGGCTAGCTCATGAAGTGTAATTCTGTTTACAGGGCCCCAAAGTTGCCTCCCTGACAGTTATTTCTCTTGAGGCAACTCATCATGAGGCCTACAATTCCTTATTTTATACTAAACCTACCTCTTATTGTTAAGAAAACATTAAAAAATATAGAAAAATATTTTTATTAAATGGAAGACACACTAATCTACCAACTAATATAGCCTCAATTCACATTTTGCCGTATCTCCTTCCAAGATTTATTTTATGCCTATGTATGTCATAAAAGTAATTAATTAGACTTTTTGTGTAGCACGAAACATTGCTAATAGTTATATAATTGCCATGGTTGTGGGACATTTGAATTTTATTTTTTAAATTTTTATTTATTTAGAGATGAAGTCTTGCTCTGTTACCAGGCTGGAGTGCTGTGGTGCGATCTCGGTTCACTGCAACCTCTGCCTCCCAGGTTCAAGTGATTCTCCTGCCTCAGCCTCCCGAGTAGCTGGGACTACAGGCATGCACCACCACACCCAACTAATTTTTGTATTTTTTGTAGAGATGGGGGTTTCACCATGTTGGCCAGGATGGTCTTGATCTTGTGACCCCATGATCTGCCAGCCTCGGCTTCCCAAAGTGCTGGGATTACAAGTATAAGCCACTGCACCCCACTTTTTTCCTATTATAAATAATACACTTTATATATGTCTTTATTTACAAGGTGGATAAGCTGTTTGATAATTTTTCAGAAATAGAGTCATCAGATCAAATGATGAGCATATTCCTTTTTTTTTTTTTTTTTGAGAAAGAGTCTCACTCTGTTGCCCAGGCTGGAGTGCAGTGGCGAGATCTTGGCTCACTGCAACCTCTGCCTCCTGGTTTCAAGGGATTCTCCTCCTGACTAAGCCTCCTTAGTAGCTGGGACTACAAGCAAGTGCCACCACGCCCAGCTAATTTTTGTATTTTAGTGGAGATGGGGTTTCATCACGTTGGCCAGGCTAGTCTCAAACCTCTGATCTCAAGTGATCTGCCTGCCTTTGCCTCCCAAAGTGCTGAGATTACAGGCATGAGCCACTGTGTCTGACCTTGTATGAGCATATTTCTAAAGTCCCTTCCTGAAATGTTGAACCCATCACACCCTCAATGGCTCACACCTGTAATCCCAGCACTTTGGGAGGCCAAGGCGGACAGATTACAAGGTCAAGAGTTCAAGACTATCTTGGCCAGCATGGTGAAACCCCGTCTCTACTAAAAACAAAAAATGAGCTAAGCATGGTGGCACTCACCTGTAGTCCCAGCTACTCAGAAGGCTGAGGCAGGAGAATCGTTTGAACCTGGGAGAGGGAGGTTGCAGTGAGCTGAGATTGCGCCACTGCACTCCAGCCTGACAACAGATCGAGACAAAAAAAAAAAAAAAAAAACAAACTGCCCTCACTTAATTCCTGTTAGCAATAAGAGTTGTCATTTCACATCTTTACAATTGGGATGGGTCAAGTTAGTCAAATTATTTTTTTATGCCTTTATGTGATAGCGAGCCTGGATATTTTTTATGTGTTAATTTGACATTTAATATTTAATACATTCTAGATATCAGCTTTTCAGGCCAGTTGCCCATTGTTTTCAAGACTGGTACTGGTGCTAGTTCTTAGCAATCTGTATAAACGTTTAACAACTGAAAAATATTAATCCTGGGCCAGGCATGATGGCTCACCCCTGTAATCCCAGCACTTTGGGAGGCCAAAGAGAGTGGATCACAAGGTCAGGAGATGGAGACCATCCTGGCTAACACAGTGAAACCCCATCTTTACTAAAAATAAAAAAATTAGCTGGGCTTGGTGGCGCGTGCCTGTTGTCCCAGCTACTCGGGAGGCTGAGGCAGGAGAGTCTCTTCAACCCGGGAAGGGGAGGTTACAGTGAACCGAGATTGCTCCACTGTGCTGCAGCCAGGGTGACAGAGCAAGACCAAGACTCCATCACACACACAGACACACACACACACACACCCCTGTATTACATTTGTAACAAACATTCTTCCCAGTTTTGTTATTTATCTTTGAGTTGGAATTATGATTAAGACAAAACACAATTGCTCCAGTTTACCCACCAGACAGCCAGGAGAATGATCTTTCCCAAATGCAAATCTGATCATACCGCTTTTTGCTTAAAAATTCTTCAAGGTCTCCCTAGCGACCTCAGCATCCAGTTTAGGCACCTTAATCTGGTTACAAAAATGCTATAGGTATAGCTTGATCTGGTCAAGAAAATATTCTGGCAGTCTCCCTACCTCCTTCCGTGGGCCTTTTCTCCCTTCCCCTTCTCCTTCCATCCCTGCCCACCCACAGGCTGAATCTGGAATGGGTGTGGTTACCTCCACCCACAATGCCTCTCAGGCCTCCAGATAGCAGAGCTTGTCTTCCCTCTTCCAGAATATTCTGTAACCTCTTAACTTTTTTTTTTTTTTTTTTTGAGATGGAGTCTTACTCAGGTGCCCAGGCATGATCTTGGCTCACCGCAACCTCTGACTCCCAGGTTCAAGTGTTTCTTCTGCCTCAGCCTCCCGAGTAGCTGCGACTACAGGCATGCCCCACCATACCTGGCTAATTTTTGTATTTCTGATAGAGGCGGGGTTTCTCCATGTTGGCCAGGCTGGTCTTGAACTCCTGACATTAAGTGATCCACTGGCCTTGGTCTCCCAAATTGTTGGGATTACAGGCGTGTGCCACTGCACCTGGCCTATTCCCTCTTACCTTTATGATGAACTCCTATTCTTCCCTCAAAGGCTCGTGTAAGGGCTGCACCTTCTGCAATGTCTTCCAGATGCTGCATCAAGCAGATACAACCTCACTTCTAGGGCTTCTTCTGAATAGCCTTTGTCCCCACCGAGGGATGTAGACTTTCCTGGAAGATGGGCCAGGTGTATCCTGTGACACTTGGTCCCTTTCTCATGGCACACACCTGATCTGAACCCTAGTTTCAGAAGCAGATGTGTTTATTGTCATCTTTTGTTTCTAAGTTTATCTTCCTCTCTTAAACTTTCCCAATTCTTACTCCCTGCCTTCTCATCAGCATATAGACTGAAACAGAACTTGTGGCTTCATTCAGACCCACCATTTTTTAGCCTTCCTAGTTTGAAAGGCTCCTGTCCCATTTTCCCCTTCATGCTTAACTTTCTGATCATATCATCTATAATCTATTTCCCCTTCCTCATCTCACTTCTTTTATCAGCCCATTTGAATGAGACTTTTGTCTCATGCTTTATATTTTCATGAGATTGTTTTTGAGGGGTGGGGAGAAGAGCTTTTACTTGCAACTAAGGGAGCCAGACTGAGAAGAAAGGGGCTGGGGGAAAGAAGAAAGTACTTGGAGCTCAGCTATTGCATAACAGACACTATTCTGACTGGATAACATCTGGGTCATTTTGACAGAAACCAAGTCATCAGGCTCAGACAATGATCTCTGAAAGGCAAAGAGAGGCTCTCTGAATTTTCCAAGGTTTAGAGAACAGAACTTCCAGGATGCCCCTAGAATGCTCCTACCTGGAGAGGCCTTGTGAGGTGGTGCTGCTCTTAGCACTTCCTGCTCTTCCCAGGCCCACTGAAACAAAAATGACTTCCTCTTAGACATGAAATCATTTGGGCCAAGGAATCTCATATGATTCATATGGAACCTAATAATAAAATGTCAGCATTTGTTTTCCCTCCCCGCTTTTCACTATAACCTGTTAAAATTTCTCAGTGTTAGCCTCTTGTCAAATCCAATGGTTACTCATTCTTATCTTACTTGATTTTCATCACTGAGACAACCATCTGTGTCTTTTCTCTTTATTTATTTTATTTTTTAAATTTATTAAATTTCAAAAATTTAATAAATTTATTAAATTTCTCAAATTTATTTAATTTTGAGACAGAGTCTTACTGTCCCCCAGGCTGGAGTGCAGTTGCGTAATCTTGGCTTACTGTAACCTCCTGGGTTCAAGCAATTCTCATGCCTCAGCCTCCCAAATAACTGGGATTACAGGCATGCCCCACCACGGCTGGCTAATTTTTTGTACTTTTAGTAAAGATGGGGTTTCACCATATTGGGCAGGCTGGTCTTGAACTCCTGACCTCAAGTGGTCTACCCGCCTCGGCCTCCGAAAGTGCTGGGATTAGACGGGTGTGCCACCAAGGTCAATGTGTTTTCTTTTTAAATTTGGTTTTCAAACAGTTTACTGTAGCTCAATTGTTTTATCTGGTACTTATCTACATGCTTCTTAAGACAATACCATATTCTGTCAAAGTAATACACATAAAGAATTTTTTGTTTGTTTGTTTTTTAAATCATATAGGACAAAGACCTTTTAAGAATGTCAGTCCTGCCAGGCATGGTGGCTGATGCCTATAATCCTAGCACTTTGGGAGGTCAAGACAGGTGGATCATGAGGTCAGGAGATCGAGACCATCCTGGCTAACACAATGAAACCCCATCTCTACTACAAATACAAAAAAAAAAAAAAAAAAAAAACAAACAAACCCAAAATGTCAGTTCCACTTCTCACTTCCCACCTACTACTCTCGAATCCCCAGAAACAGCCTCTTTAAATGCTCAGTTGTTTTATCTGGCACTTATCTACATATTTATTGAGACAATAACATATTTATCCTGTGATTTCTCTATATAGCCATTTCTACACAGTACTTTTCTGTACTCTATTATGATCAGTTATGACTTAGCTCTCTTATATCATCAGTAGTAATATATCACAACTTTTGTTCCATGTTTCCAATACTGTCATTACGTAATTGTAATTCTATGGACCCAAGTTTCATATATGACTACATTTATTTTCATGTACAACCTCTTGTTTTTTTAGTAGGGAGGGGGTGAAATGATTCATTTTTGTTCCTTTGTTTAGTTTTCCTTATTCCCCTCACAGGTTTTTTCCAGTCCTCTAATTGCCTGTAAGCACAGTTTCCATAGTAAAACATATCAGGTAATTTATCAATCCCCTCTCCTCATTCTTCCCAGAGCAGCGCTTGGGTCTTACTTAAGAAGAGATTTTGATTTAGTAGGTCTGGAATAGGACCAGGATTCTCACTGCTAGTTGCTCTGGTCCACAGGCCAAGATCTACAGTCTACAGATCTTTTTTCTTTTTCTTTCTTTCATGAGATGGGAGAGGTGGGCTGTGGGGGTGTGGGGTTGGGCGTGGGAGTCTTGCTATGTTGCCCAGGCTGGACTTGAACTCTCCAGTAGCTGAGAATACAAGCACGTGCCACTGCACCCACCCAGGTATCGCTCTTTATCTTGCTCCTTATTCAGGAGCTTTCTGTGAAGGGGCAGCTTCCAGCTTTGCATGAATTATGGAGATGCCTCTGAGGGATGGTTCTGGCTCAGGGTCTTGGGCTTGTTTTGCATGTGGCCATACTGAACCAAGACAAAGGACTGGTGTGAATGGGCATCATGTACAATACTGTATTCTTCTGTGGCTTGCTAGTGAACTTTGTGGTCAGCTGCTCTTTCTTGGGGGCTCACACTATTGATATGGTAGTAATAATCAGATATGACCCAGTGGCACTTCAACATTATTATAGTGACATAATTCCCTTATTTGCCAAGCCCTTGTTAAAATTATACATATGGAGTTTGTATAATTTTATAATTATAATGTGTATAATTTATGCACAACAGTTTCATATGTGAAGGTGGAGGGGAAGTGAAGTGGAGCTGGTGTGGAGATGAAGGTGGTGGACTTCTATGTGGAAGGGGAGTTAGCAGGGGTTTGCCCTGGGAAAGAAAAGGCCAAGATCTGGTGGACTGTGGACATCCCTGAATTATATTCTTAGAAGTACTTTTGAAATGGAGAATTCCTAGAAGAAGAGGGTAGACAGGGAACTCAAAGGAGTCAATAAATAAGGGTTGGCTTCAGCAAGAGAGAAAGAGTTCAGGGAAGGGATCAAGGCTGTGTGGATCAGTGGTTGAGCTTTGCCCAGAATTTATCCCCTTGCAGCCTCTGAGCTACCTTCCATATCTGTTAATCTTAGTTTTTCTTCCTGTTACCTGGTGGTGTAGATCTTTCCAAAGCAGGTGTACATTCTCCTTCAGGAGGATAGGCCATGATAAATATGAAAATGCAAGACATATAAATCTTAGGAGCAGCCTATGAATTCATTATTGTCCTGACTTCACCCTACTTTCCTTTTTTTGGTAGAGACAGGGTCTCAAATATTTTTCACTTTCAAATCTCTTGAGCCCTTGAACCCTTGGGAGGAGGGAGCTCAGAACCCTGGAGAAGTAAAGAGCCTCTGACCTGCACATAACTGTGCTCTTTTCCATTTGGCAGTAACGAAGGGGTTTATAAAAGGTTTGTTGTTTGCTGAACAACAGGGGGAGAAAGCTCAGATTTTTTCAAGTCCTTTTATGAGTTTATTTAGAAAATGAAAAAAATTATGATTTTAGTGAAAGACATGGGAAGACAGAAGTATGCATGAAACATACGATGAAACTACTGTCCCCTTCTGTGAATCCGACATTACTGAAACATTATCAGTAAATCATGAACATGCTTTTTGTTTCAGTTCTTGTTCTTAGAAATCAGTGGGAAGTTCCTTTTGGCTTTAGATGCTAGGAAATTTTGCTGTATCTGGGAACGAAAAGTCTTGGGGCCAAGTTTGGGGAGGGTGGAGTGGCACTGGGAGGATTATGGTGGGGTCTGACCTGCGGCCATGCTGAAGCTCACTGGCCAGAGCCACCTGGAGCCTAGCCAAGTGGGTTTAGTGATACTTATTACAGCAGTCTGGATTCCACACACTATGGGCGGATTCCACACACCATGCGGAACTGGAAGGTGCAGCACATCACTGATAAGAAAATATGGGAGGAATCTGTTGTAGGATTTAAGCCTGCGGTAGGTGATTTTGGAGATGTTCAAGAAAGCAATGGATTGCTCTGGATGAATGTCATGAAGCAAGAGACAATTTTGTGTGTGTGTTTTTGTTTTTGAGGCAGGGACTCACTTTGTCACCCAGGCTGGAGTACAGTGGCACCATCTTAGGTCACTGCAACCTCCGCCTCCCATGCTCAAGCTATCCTCCCTCCTCAAGCTCCCTAGTAACTGGGATTACAGGTGTACACCATCAAACCCAGCTAATTTTTCAATTTTTGGTAGGGACAGGGTCTCACTATGCTGGTCTCGAACTCCTGGGCTCAAGCCATCCTCCTGCCTCTGCCTCCCAAAGTGCTGGGATTACATGAGTGATGCCCCGCCCTATTCCAATACTTTTGGCAGTGGGAGAACAGAGAGGGCTTAAGTTGTAATTGGTAAAGCAGCAGTTACTCTGTTTAGCCAGGAGAGGGGGATGTGTGATCATTTTGTGATTTGCAGGATGCTCTTGTTTTTGTGGTCTGGCATGATTATGACGTGGTCGTGTTTTTACCCCACTCAGTCACAGTGACAGAATAGCCTTGTTTGATATTTAGTGCTTTGTGAAGTGTCTTCTTTTCAGTAGGAAACACACAGCCTAGCTGGGAGTGCCTGGTCTGCTCTCAGCTGATGGCTGTCAGGCCTGCTTTTTTTCTTTCTCAATCACAGCCCTCATTCTCTTTCAGGTTTTTGTTTGTTTGTTTTTGAGATGCAGTCTCGCTCTGTCACCCAGGCTGGAGTGCAGTGGCTCAATTTCTGCTCACTGCAACCTCTGCTTCTGGGGCTCAAGTGTTTCTCCTGCCTCAGCCTCCCAAGTAGCTTGGGATTACAGGTGTGCACACCACACATGGCTAATTTTTGTATTTTTAGTAGAGACAGGGTTTCACCAAGTTGACCAGGCTGGTCTCAAACTCCTGAACTCAGGTGATTCTCCTGCCTCTGCCACCTAAAGTGCTGGGATTACAGGCGTGAGCTACTGCTCTCAGCTGTATTTGGCTTTTGTAAGTTTTATTGTCCCTTTCAATTTTGAAAAACCTAGAATCTAGGTTTATAGATTTAGATGGCTTTTGACTGGAAATCATCATAAGGATATAAATCCAAGCACATGTCCAAGGTTTAAATCCCCACCAGGCTAGCACACTCCTGACAAATTGCCTGACGTGGTGAAATGGACCAGGAAGTAAATTCATCCTTTCTCTGTCTTCCCCCCATTTTATTTCCGAAAGAAAAAATATTGTCCTATTGGGAAGTCTGAGGCATGCTACAGCCACTGAGCAAAGAATCAATCTTAGAGTAAGGGAGCTAAAACCAAATACCTCGAAAAGTCAATGAGAAACTCTGAGGAAGTATTCTCCCCGTAATTACACAGCGGTATGGGGGTTGGAGACCACTCAGGGCCTTCTGTGCCTGTGCATCTGTGCTCCAATTCATCCTTCCCTCCTGCAGCAAAAAACAGTGGCTCCAAGTCCAACCCGGTCAGAAAGTTTTGACTCTTTCTGAAAGAGAGAAGGAGGGAGATAAGCACAAGGTATTATGAGAAAGGGTTTACAAAATAAAGAAACAAAAAAATTGAACCATTGGAGTTGATGTTTAAATCCCTCCAAACTAATAAATACAATATGGAAAATGGGGAGAATCAGGAGTGAGAATAAGGGGAGGTGAGTAGGAAGGACGGAAATGTGCCATAAAGTGGGAAGGGGTCTGGCCTTTGGCGATTCGTCTGTCTTCCCTTTCTCTGCTTTCTGAAGAGTCACATCAGGAATAAGTCAGCTTCCTTCAGGAGCCCCTCCTTGCTTTCTAGACAGGCACTATTGAGATGTTACTTTCCTTCACGTATTGGTTATTTATTTATTTATCGAGACAGGATCCTCCCAAAGAGCTGGGATTACAGGTGTGAGCCACTGCGCCTGGCCGCTTGAGGGACTTTTATTTGTAACAAGACAACCTTTACTCACCATACATTTCCTTCTCTCACCTTCCCATAATTTGTCTCCATCGTTTTGCAGAAACCCTGTCCCCTCCTTTCTGTAGCTCAGGATGCTGTATAAGCTTCAATCATCCGGCCCTTCTTTGAGTCTCATATTTTGAGATTTGAGGGACTCTTGTGCATACACATGTAATTAAAATGGTTTTTCTCCTGTTAATCTGTTTTAGATAGATTTAATTTGCAGCCCAGCCAAATAACCTTGAGGGGTAGAGAGAAGCAGATTTTCCCCTCCCTTACACAAGGAACCAACCACCAGGCAGGTCTAGTAATGACAATTCTCTGGGAATAGGGTTTTGAAGGAGCTCTAACCCTTTTCTAGTCCCTCCAGTGACTGTTAGGAGCTGTTTTTCACTGTGATCATGGGCTGCTTTCTAGTCTACTGTAGGGCTGTGGTGGAGTGATGGTGGTATAATAGAACATGTTAAAATGCCTATAAAACACTGTTCTTATTGAGTTCAGCCATTTTTCTTGAATAAAATTCACTCTGATTGCTGCAAGCCTTTGGTTAATTTACAGAGTTCTTACAACGTTGATTCTGGCAGTTTTTGTCAGTGTTTATTGCTTTCAGGGAGGAAGGGATTTTCAGAGGTCCTGACTCTATGATTCTCACTGATTTCCCTACGTGTGTGTGTGTGTGTGTGTATGTGTGCGCGTGCGTGTGCGCATGCACACAGTGTGTTTCATGTCTAAAAGTATAATTTGAAAATAACTAATGCTTTAAAACCTTAGCCTTTTCCTCCCAGGATAGATTTGGCTATCTTAGAGTAGCAATTCTCAGATGTTTTAGTCTCTTTACCTCCTTATACTCTTGAAAATAATTGAGAACCCAGAGAGTTTTTATTTATGTGGGTTATATCTATCAACATTTAGCATTTAAAAATTAAAACTGGGCTGGGTGCGGTGGTGCATGTCTGTAATTCCAGCACTTTGGGAGGCTGAGGTGATTGGATCGCTTGGGCTCAGGAGTTTGAGATGAGCCTGGGCAACACAGTGAGACCTTGTCTCTACAAAAGATACAAAAATTAGCTGGGTGTGGTAACGTGCACCTGTAATTGCAGCTACTTGAGAGGCTGAGGCAGGAGGATCACTTGAGCCTGGGAGGTGAAGGTGGCAGTGAGCCGAGATGCCACCACTATACTCCAGACTGGGCGACCGAGTGAGTCTCAAATAAGTAAATAAATAAATAAAACTGATTTTTTTTCTTTTATTTTTGGAGACAGAGTATCAATCTGTTGCCCAGGCTGGAGTGTAGTGGCATAATCTCGGCTTACTGCAAACTCCACCTCCCGAATTCAAGTGATTCTCCTGCCTTAGCCTCCCAGTAGCTGGGCTTACAGGCACGCATCACCATGCCTGGCTAATTTTTGTATTTTTCACAGAGATGAGCTTTTACCACGTAGGCCAGGTCTCAGATTCCTGGGCTCAAGTGGTTCACCTGCCTCAGCCTTCCTAATTGCTGGGATTACAGGCATGAGCCACTGTCTCTGGCCCCTACAAAACAACATTTTAAACACAATAATACACACTGTGACATACCTTCCAATAGGTGTCAGATGGATGATGTCATCATGTCTTTAACATCTGGAAAAGTCCAGTGCACACATGTGAGAGTATGTGAGTAAATGAGGCAAATAACTTTTTACAAAAGTAATTAATTAATTTTTTAAAATAGAGGTGTGGTCTCACTATGTTGCCCAGGCTGGTCTTGAATTCCAGGGCTCAAGTGATCATTCCACCTCATTTTTTTTTTGAAACAGGGTCTCACTCTGTCACCCAGGCTTGAGTGCGGAGGTGTGATCACAGCTCACTGCATACTCAACTTCCGAGGCTCAGATGATCCTCCCACATGAGCCTCCTGAGTAGTTGAGACTACAGGCACTCACCACCATGCCCAGCTAATTTTATGTATTTTTTGTAGACATGTGGGTTTCACCACATTGCCCAGGCTGGTCTTGAACTTCTGGCTTCAAGTGATCCGCCCACCTCGGTCTCCCAAAGTGCTGGGATTACAAGCATGAGCCAGCACGTCCAGCCGCAAATAACATTTTAGTATTATTATGAAAATTGTCTTGGCCAGGTGCGGTGGCTCACGCCTGTAATCACAGCACTTTGGGAGGCCAAGGCAGGTAGATCACCTGAGGTCCGGAGTTTGAGACCAGCCTGACCAATATGAGATAGAGACAGCTGACTCTATCTCAAAAAAAAAAAGTCCCACAACCTTAGGGGTCAGACCACACTTTTAAGAATCACTATCTTAGTGGTTCTAGAGAAACAGACTATAGGACATTTACTGGGGAGTCCCTCAGCATCAACACCTTGGAGATGTTAAGGAAGGAGGATAGACGGAAGGAAGATAGACAGAAGGAGAAGTTGAAATATAATGCAGTCTCACAATGAGCTCTGGAACTGGGGCGGCCCTTCAGAGTTGTGCAACTTGTGCAAGGGGTCCAGTCATTGGATGTGGTCCACTGCTGAGGTGCAATAACCTTGGCCTCTTGGAGCAACAGGGCTCTCTTTGGCCCTTTAACAATTGGCTGGTATGCAGTCAGCTGAGGGCCCTGGGCCACCAACACTGCAGCTGGTTGACTGTGTGTCTCAGTCCCTCATGGAATGATCAGGGCAGTGCACCCCAGCATCCACCTCTGTGGGGAAATGAGGGTGGAGTTGCACAGTTTGCGTGGAGTGGGGAGGCAGAGAGAAGAAAAGGTTTTGGTGCTGGACATAGTATAAAACAAAGGGGGAAGGAATCTGTGTTTCTCAAGTACAGCTTGCAGTTCTATCTGAAGTTGGTCCCTGAGTTCACGTGCGAGAACTCCCATTATTTCTCCTCCTCTGCATAAGAATTCCTTGAACCAATGGGAAAATTCTCATGGATTTCCTTAGAGAACTTTCTACTTTGGGCAGCTGGAGGAGAATGAGGGTGAGCAGACATCTGGGGAAGCCGGAGTGTGGGTGACAGAGATAGTGACAAAGGAAGTGAACTAGAGGAAGAAAGATCAAAAGATGGGAGGAGGTAAGGAGGTTACAGGCAAGGGCAAGTAGGCAGGGACCTATTGCACTGGTGCACTTGCTCTGTTATACCCGAGTGAGTACAGGAATGCGCCACACTCTGAGATTGCGTTTCGAGTCCTTTATTGCTGGCGACCGAGAGACGGCTAATGCCCAAAATTCTCTCAGCTCCGAAGAAAGAGTTAGGTAGTTTTTTATACCCTAGATTGAAAAGGGAGGTGCGGGGGAAACCTAGCTGACACAATTTTTCACAGAAGCAGTGCAAGCAAGAAGTTAAAAGATAAACTAGTACATAAGAAGTAAACAGTACCAGGTGCAGGGGCTTAAGCTGTCACAAAAGACCTATACTTATAGACATGGGGCTTCTGGGTACTTAACATCATCTGCGTTCCCAGGGTCTGCTGGTACCGCTTGACTCAGTATCTTATCAGCAAATGCATTCCTGCATGTGCCTGGTGTCAACCTGCCCCAGCCACACACTACAGTTACATACATACAGTTTGTCCGGCTTCTTCAATTAAGAATGAGTTGGTTAGGCCAACACAAGGTAACACAGCTCACCTGGGCAGGGTGTTGACAGGCTGTTGTGGGGATGTTGGGGGCATCTAGAAAATACGGAGTTGAAAAACTTACAATATACATTTGAATCTTTGAGGGGCATCTCTTTTTAGAAACATTTGGAATACCAGGAAATATTTTAAGTTTTTTCCTCTTCTGGCTGGGGGGGAATGGCTTATGCCTGTAATCACAGCACTTTGGGAGGCCAAGGTGGGTGGATCACTTGAGGTCAGGAGTTCAGGACCAGCCTGGCCAAAACGATGAAACCCCAACTCTATTAAAAATACAAAAAATTAGCCAGGTGTGGTGGCATATGCCTATAATCCCAGCTACTCCGGAGGCTGAGGCAAGAGAATTGCTTGAGCTGGGGAGGCGGACACTGCAGTGAGCCGAGATTGCACCACTGCAGTCCAGCCTGGACGACAGCGAGACTCTGTCTGAAAACAAACCAAACCAAAGAGTCTTTTGCTCCTTTCTGACCATAATTAGTTCCTAAGAACATGCAGTTGGAAGGTTTCTTCATTCAGGTTGTCCCTCTTCAGCCAAATCTGAGCCTCTTCAGGTCCTTACCCTTGGCATTCTGCCTTCCCCTCTTCACCCCTTTCTCTGTGTCAGTTTCCCTCAGCTATTCAGCCCTTCTTCTTCCAGGCCCTGTAGCCCTGGCTCTAAGTAGTTTCCCCACTAAAATCACTAGTTCTCTGTTGTTAATAAAAACTTTAGACAAATTAAATTTAGCCAAGTTTAGTTTGAACAAAGAACAATTTGCAAACCAGCAGAATGACGGGGCAGCCATCAGAGGTTCGGAAAGCTCGGTTCCACCAGGGAAGTGAGGTACAGAAACAGCTTAACTGGCTACAGCTGCGAGTTGGCCTGGTTTGAACTTCGTCTGATCAGCTGGCTGCCTGTGAGTTACTGAGGTTTGGCTACTGGGACTGGCTGAGACTCAGCTATTCATAACAAAAGTATACTCCAGTGCCTTAGGCTTTCCGGTAGTTTACATACTAAGTTAGGTTGCAGTTCATTATTTAAGGGCTCGGGTAAGGAACCATCCCTCAGGCTAAATGTAGGCATATCTCATACCAAATTTAGTTTAATTTAACACAGGCATTTCCACTTTAGTTGAGATTCTCTGATCCAGAACAAATGAAAAGAAAGCATATGCTGAACACTCACTCTGAGAAACAGAGAATCCTCTTTGTAGGAATTCGTTTTTTGATTGGCTCAGAGGTACCATTTCTCATCAGTTGCTGGGCAGAAACCACTGGAGA
>NW_022437280.1:0-13385 GCF_009761245.1 Sapajus apella
CAGACATATATATATATAGAGAGAGACAGAGAGAGAGAGACAGAAAGAGGGAGTAAATATTAAATGTAGTCCTTTGGCAAGAGTGAGAACACAGGTTAGGGCAATTAGTTTAGCTTTCTGAGAAGTGGTGGAGGTGGGGAGTATGGCAGCATCGATAATAGATGAGTAGGATACAACAGCATAGCCAGCTTTGGCCAACCGAATGGGCTTTGAAGAACTGCCATCAGTAAACCATGTGTGGTCTGGATCTGGAATAGGAAAAAGAGAAATATGGGGAAATGGGGAGGATGCCATATGGATTAGGGAGATACAGTCATGGGGTTTAGGGTTTGTATTGAGTGTTAAGTGAGAGTCTGGGTTGAAGTCAGGTCCAAGACCAATGGTTACTGTGGGGGTTTTAATAAAGAATGCATAAAGCTGGAGAAGGCGAGGGGCTGAAAGGATGTGTATGAGGTGTGAAGAGGAAACTAAACAAACATTGAAGGTTGTGAGAGCTATAAGAGTAAGTCAGGTGTAGCCTGTAATTTTAAGGGATTCTAGGAGTATTACAGCCCTGGTGGACACGGTGCGTAAACACGATGACCAGCCTAGGACTGTGAGGTTGAGATGTTTAGACAAGAAGGTGACTGGTCGTGGGCCTGGCTCTTGTGTAAGAACCTTGATTGCGTAGGCTTTTACTTCTGCCATGTGAAGGGAGAAGAGTTGGGGAGCACTGATGTAGGGGCTGTTTCTAAGGCCTTCTTTAGCAAACCAAAGGAAGAATGGGGGAAGAATTTGGGGTCTATGGGGTCAGCTAAGTTTCCTTTTGTAAGTTTATAAAGTGGTTTTGTTAGGAGGGCAAAACCTGGTATTCAGGGGCAAAAGTATCGTACAATGCCTAGGAAGGAGAGAAGCTGTTGTTTAGTGGATGGGGTTGGGGTTTGAGAAATTAATTGGATACTTGGCAGGGAGAGTGTGTATATGCTGGAGAAGGACTATACTGAGTTAGGTAATGGATGGGGAAGAAATTTGGGCTTTAGAAAAAAGCGTTTTTGAGGTTAAGAACAGAATAGTGAGCTGTGGAAGGGGGTATGGAAGACAGGAGGGTATAGGGGTTTGGAAGATAGGATGGCATAAGGGGTTTGGCACTACAAGATGGATGGGGAGCACAATCTGATTAATAAGGCGAAGGTTTTTGACTAATCTGTTAGACTTGTCTGGTTTTTGGATGGGTAGGATGGGGGTGTTGTAGGGAGAGTTAATGAAAACTAAAAGGCCATGTTGTAGTAAGTAAGTAATAACAGGCTTTTGGCCTCTTAAGGCTTGTGCTGGGATTGGGTACTGGTGCTTGTCAGGATAAGGGTGGTTAGGTTTTAAGGGGATGACAAGGGGTGAGTGAGCAAGGAATGGGGAGGTGGTGTCCCACACCCTAGGGTTAAGGTAGGGGGACATAGGTGAGCTATTGAGGGAGGTACCAGTTCAGGGAGGAGGGGAGCAATGAGGTGTGGCTGTAGCCCAGGAATAGTTAAGGAGGCAGATAATTTTGTTAGAATATCTTGGCCTAATACGGGGACTGGACAAGTGGAGATGATTAGGAAATAATGTGAAAAAAAGTGCTGGCCTAATTGACACCAGACTTGGGGAGTTTTGAAAAGTCTCGAGGTCTTGCCGTCAATTCCCACAACAGTTATGGCAGCCAAGGAGACAGGTCCTTGAAAAGAAGGCAGAGTGGAGTGGGTGGCCCCTATATTGATTAAGAAGGGGATGGACTTAGCCTCCACCGTAAGAGTTACCTGAAGCTTGGCATCTGTGATGGTCCAGGGGGCCTCCGAGGTGTTTGAGCAGTGTCAGTCTTCAGCCACCAAGCCACAGCAATGTGACTCGGACAGTCTGACTTCCAGTGGGGAACCGCACAGACAGGGCAGGGCTTAGGAGAAATCCCGGGCTGCGGGCATTCCTTGGTCCAGTGGCCAGGTTATCGACACTTGAAGCAAGGTCCAGGAGGGGTGGCTGAATGCTGCACTCTGGGCGCTTTGAAGTCTTTGTGAGCCAGTGGTGTGACTCGGGTTTGTCTTATGGCAGAGGCAAGCATGTGTAATTTTGAGATGCGCTGCTGCCAGGCAGTTTCTTTCCTATTATTGAACATCTTGAAGGCAAGGTTGATTAATTCTTGTTGTGGGGTTTGAGGGCCAGATTTTAATTTCTGTAGCTTTTTGTAATATTAGGGTCTGATTGGGTGATAAAATGCATATTAAGCATTTTTTTAGGGTAAGAGTAGAAGCAAGGATGACATTTAAGTTACTCCAGGTGAGATTATAGGACTGGGTTAAGTATTGAAACTCTCATATATATTTAGTAGGATCTGATGAAAAAGAGCCTAACCATTGGCCGATTTGGGAAAGGTTGGATAAAAAGAAAGGAACGTGCACGCTAACTATGCCTTTGGCTCCAGCCACCTATCAAAGGGTGAATTTTGGGGCAGGGGTGGAGGAGTTAGCTGCGGGACTAAACAGTAAGCCTGACAGGGTATGAAGTGGGGAGGTGATAGGAGGGGCATAAGGAGGTGGGTTGTGGGCAGAGGAAAAGGAGGCAGTCTCTCAGGGGTGGTTAGGGCCTCGATTGGGGTTTGGTTTGGACAGGTGGGGAGGAGAAATGTTGAATGGGTTGATGGACAAGGAGGATTCTAGGTTGCCGGCAGAGGCAGAAGGGTAGACAGAAGGGAGAGAAGGAAAATTTGGGACTGGTTGTATTGAGAGCAGAGATTAGGGAGGGATTGGAGTGCAAAAAAAATGCCTGGACGTCAGGCACCACAGATCATTTGCCCATTCATTGACAAAAAATGATTAGGTCGTGCAGAATAGAAAAATTGAAAGTGTTATTTTCTGGCCATTTGGAACCATTGCCTAATTTGTATTGAGGCCAGGCCGTGTTATAGAAAAAAAAAATGAGACTTTCAGGTTTCAAATCCTGCGACAGTTGAAGAGTTTTAGGTTTTTTAGGATGCAGGCTAGGGGCGAAGACAGAGCCATAGAAGGTGGAATATTGCCCCTGGCGAAGGAGATAAGTTTTTTTTTTTTTTTTTAAGACAGGGTTTCACCATGTTGGCCAGGCTGGTCTTGAACTCCTGACCTCAGGTGATCCGCCTGTCTCGGCTTCCCAAAGTGCTGAGATTACAGGCGTGAGCCACCACACCCAGCCAGGAGATAAGTTTTAAGGAGAGAAGTAGAGACAGGAGGAGCCAGCAGTCACTAGGGTTTTCAGTAGGTGTCCCTGACTGAGTCCTGGGCTGTAATGTGGGTGGGTGATCAAGGCAGGCATCCCCATGATTGGCTAGACACCAAGGGAATACTGTCTTCCCGAGTCTGTCACTAATGTTGGAGTTTCTGAGTGAGATGGACAGACTTGTTGCCTCTGTCTCTACAGAGATAAAGATGTCTCCTTTGTGTTTATTAGGAGAAAGATTTAAGGGAAAAGAGAAAGAGAGAGGGAGAGTCTTTTGATTTGTTTGGCTGTTGCCCTTAAATTTGTGCTCTTAGATCAAAACCATTGTGCAAACTAATAAAATGTATATATATATATATATAGTGTTATGATTTTTAAGTGTTGTTCTTATTACCTGTCTAATCTTTGTAAAGCCAGCTCTCCTAGGGGATAAAATTAGCCCACTGTTTCAAAGTGACAGCTGATGCCTAGGGAACTGTAGGATGAAACTTGATGCTGGACTCCAGACAAACCTACCCTGAGAAAATTTTTCCTTCTGGCCTCCTTGTTACTCCAATATGGCCCAGGTCACTGACATACACCCCTGTGATTTACCCTCTATGAGGAATAGAAAACAGGACAGGTCCATCCCAGCACCAAGGGACAATTAAACCTAACTTCAAAATGGTAGATCAGTCATGCATTCATAGATGGATCTTGATCAAAGCAGGGAGTGTAAAAGTTGATCATACAAATTGGATCATTCTTGTGATACAAAACTAAAACAGAGTCAAGCGGTCAGGAGGAAGAAGCACTCAGGGCATTATTACATTGCTCTAAGAATGTAATTCTCTACCAGCCTGGATGATAAAACTGCCTGTTTTATCCTGAAAACACTTTTATCTAACAGCTACTGAAACAACCTGCTCAACTTTAAGATCACTTTTACCCAAGACCACCACTCACCCATCAGAGCTTGTTAGCTTCACAATACATTACCAGTACCAATGAACTTTCTGGAAAAACTGTAACATTTCTCCTTTTATAAAACCTGCAACCTCCTCTTTTCTTCTTCAGATATACCAAAGGTCACCAAATGTGTATGAATGCACCAAATTGCAATTTTTCCTTCACTAATAAAATGTTAAATTTAGATGTTCATCTCTAGATTTTTATTTTGACTTTGAAAACGTCTTCTCACCTGATATGGCACCTGTCAATTCCTGCAGGTCCCAATGCCATATAGCTTGCCATTCCCTCTAGGGCCTGCTGCTGACACCTTAAGCTGGAAGAGGCTGCTGGACTGCCTTGGTTAAGCTTGGTCTGGCTCCATGAGGACAGAAGGGAAGCAATGAATCCATGATAAAAGGGGAAATCCAGGTACTTAGTCCACCTCAAGCTATGAGTCAATGTCCCCATAAGAGCAACAGTTCTACCTAAGATATCTGGTATAAACGCACAAGTGTACCTAGAAGTCAGGGACCTTTATATGATATTCAGACTTATAGCTCATAAAGTGATAATGTATTAATAGCAACAGATACATCAATACATCTGTTCTTTTTGATGAACACTTTCGTACAGATATTTATATTAAAACCAAGAGCCCCAGACAAAGGTACACGCAGCCCCACCTTGTAGCACTACAGCAGAATAAACTCTACTTCTAAGGCTTATACTAGTTGTGGACCTTCCTTGGCATTTTTTCATCTGCAAAGAGGGGAGGGAGAGGTCTGGTAGGCCAGGGTGGTGGCATTTCTGGAGGCACAGTGCCATCAAGAGGAAGTGTATTGGCATGGCTACCAGCCCTTCACCAGATATCCAGAGGGGAAGGTTTCTGATAGAACAAAGGGTAGGTTTGGGGCACTCAGGTTATTCCGGGGCTGGATGTGGGCACCTGATTGGGTGCCTCCAGAGTCAGTGTGAAAGTGAGGGAGCCAAGCTCACCCACTAAGAAACCCTGGGCTGCTAAGCCTGCCAGCCTTGGAAGGCGGCAGAGGCCAGGCCTTAGTGGCAGCCATATTTGGAAACCTGGATCTTTGCTCTTGATGCAAATCTCAGTTCAAGTGAAGAAAGGAGGCACTGTCCTGGAGGTCCCAGGGCTGTGGGAAACCTGGGACCTGATGCCCTATCTGCAGGGTTTAGGCCCAGCCAAATAAAGGGAAGGTGGCAGTAGCCACATTGCTAGGTGCAGCCTATAAAGAAGACAGAAATTTCCTGATTTTTGGGTAACACAATGAGACAAGAAAGAGTAGTTTATGTACACTGAACTTCAAGTTTTGTCTGGTTAATTCTTGCTCCTATCAAAGAAAGTCTGGGTCAAAGGCCTCACAGGGTGTCATTCCACACATTTTGTCCCATGGGGCAGAGGGTGCTGACACTCACTGAGGATCAATAAGTTGACACCAACACTGAGCTCTCATGTCAGAGGACTCACTGTTTGTTAGGCTTTAGCTTCTTAGTGTGATCTGCTTCCTCTCCTCTTGGAAGAAACCTGGGTTCAAACATGAAGATCCATGTTCTACGTATCTGCTTGTCTCACAGCATTGGCTCAAGCCTAAGAAACACTCTCAGAGCATTGTGCTCACAGCCTTGAGCTTAGGATCAATCAGATCTGGTACATCCAGGTCTTGCCCTGAGGCTTAGAAAAAAGAAGGTTGGTTGACCCTAACAGTCTCTTCCCACATAAAACCACTAGGCAACACTTTAGGAAACTCACAAGTATGGAATTGAGAAAGGCCTGGAGCAGTTTTTGGCACCCATCTGGGAGGAGAGAAAATGAAAACGTTGAGAGCTGGGTCTTGAGTCTTCCTATCAGGCCCTTGGGCAAGCACTGACCAGGGAGCATAGCTCCAGTCAATTAAGAGTTGACTAAAAGCACAACCTATCCCAGATGTTTTCCAGGAGTAGGCAATTAGAAAGATGGAGTCTATAAAATGGGCTGTGCACCCAAGAGTATGTATGTCATTCTTGGCCCAGCAGGACTGCTTGATGAGGAGTGGATCCGAGAGCAATGGGGAGGAGGCTAGTGCTGGATGCACAGAAAGAAATGGGCATGGAACCAGTTAGAATGGCGATCATTAAAAAACCTGGAGAAAACAGATTCTGAAGAGGATGTGGAGAAAAAGGAACATTTTTACACTGTTGGTGGGAGTGTAAATTAGTTCAACCATTATGGAAAACAGTGTAGCAACTCCTCAAGGATCTAGAAATAGAAATTCTATTTGACCCCGCAATCCCATTACTGGGTATATACCCAAAGAATTATAAATGATTCTATTATAAAGACACATGCACACGTATGTTCACTGTGGCGCTGTTCACGATAGCAAAGACCTGGAACCAACCCAAATGCCCATCAATGATAGACTGGACAAGGTAAATGTGGCGCATGTACACCATGGAATACTATGCAGCCATAAAAAACGATGAGTTCGTGTCCCTTGTAGAGACATGGATGAATCTAGAAACCATCATTCTCAGCAAACTGACACAAGAACAGAAAACCAAACACTGCATGTTTTCACTCATAGGCGGGTGACAAACAATAACACTTGGGAATAGGGAAGAGAACAACATTCACTGGGCTAGGTGGGGGTGGGGAAGGGGAGGGGAGGGACAACAGGGGTGTGGGGAGGATGGGGAGGGATAACACCAGGAGAAATGCTTGTTGTAGGCAAGGGGGTCGGGGGTATGGAAACAGCAAACCACCACGGCATGTATGTACCTATGCAACAATCTTGCAGGATGCAGGATGTACAGATACACCCCATAACCGAAAGTACAATTAAGAAAAAAAAAAAAAAGAAATGGGCATGTAGAAAAGTAGGATGATGACAGAACCCAACAGCTGTTAGATTCTGGCAGGGACTACTGATCCTTCTTGGTTCCAAGCTACCTGGACAAGCACAGGTTCAGACTTGGAGGGCCAGGAGTGAATGGGAAGCAAGGCCAATTCCTGCTCATTGCCCTGAGGCTCCTGGGACTTTGAGGGAAAGTGGCCAAAAAGGAGAACTCTGCAAAGGCAGGGGTCTAGGCATTGGTTCTCTTTGATTGGCATGGGACATACAGCACTAAGAACAGGCTTCTGCCAGACATATGGCAATCTCAGGAGCAGGCACTGCAGCCAGTAAAGGGGCAGGTGGTGAAACGACCATAACCTCAGGATAGGGCTTCTTTGCAGAGATTTATGCTAACCCTACCCAGACATCGCCTCCAACAGAATCATGATCCAGGGCTTTCTGTACAGGTCCCACAAGGCACTCTGGGTGTCTAGACCTCGTGCTTGTCTCCAAAGCCTGACAGCCCAAAATGGTTATTGGCCACACTTCTCCCAAGCATCCAGATAGCTCTGCTCCCTCCTGAAACCCCACTTCACTCCCAAGTCACTCCTCAGACAACCATGAGCAAGGATTCATAGGATTACCAAACAAGGTCTTCTAGATGGCAGTATTATGCCAGTAATGTCAGCATTCCTTCCCCTCTTTTCTCCCCAATATCCTGTCCCTCTGCCATTTGCTACTAAAGAAAAAGCCAGCCAGTGTTTATCATGGCTGAATCCTTGGGACTCCCAATGCTTTTACTGGTCCTCCATCTTGCAGGGCTTCTTCCCAGTAGGGTCGTCTCAAACTTTCCTCTCAACAAGGAGAAATGGCTCTGATAATTACCCTATAATCATACCTAAAAGCCAAGGCTGAATATTTAGCACTGGAGCTGGTTGAGACCATAGAAAAATACCTGGAGTCTGGGCAGAGAGTTGGAGCCAGACTTAAACTCTGCTTACCAGGTAACGTTTTGATTTGGGCATTGACATCAGCCACTGAAAGGTTAGCTTGACCCAGAGGTCTCAGGATGCAATACACCCAAAATGGTGGCCCAGTGGCACCAGTACTGGGGTAAAAAGTGAGAAAAAACTGCCATCACAAGACAATGTAGCCTGAGGACCCAGCTCCTTTCACATGGCCATACCCTCCAGACAAGGAATGGTCTCCAGGCAAGGAAGGTTGCACACTTGGGTCAGTGAGGAGGGGAGATAGGAGCCAAACCAGAGATACCTGTCCTCCTCATATGTGATGCAGGGGTAATGGCAGGACAATTCTTACAAGTAGGCTTGTGTGGAATAATCCCTCTTCAAGACACCACATTTCCCCCACATTTCTCAGTATGTCAAGAGACAGACATAAGGGACATGGAGCAATTGGCACCAAGCTGCATGAGTGTGCCTCCGACCCCTTATAGCCCAATCACCCTCTAACAGTTAAGGCAGAGTGCACTCCATGTCCTCAACAGTCAGGAGGGCCATTGTGCAATGAGTTGGGCCCAACAGGGATCAGGAGATAATGGGGAGGACAGGAAGGCAGAGCTGTACTCAACACCAATAAGGTGAAGACCCAAAAGATCTGTCTGTATTCCCTGGGTCACCAACAGACTTTTTCTGATTAAGTGGAGCCAGGATCACTTCTTACAAGTAACGCTGGGAGCCTAAAGCTCCCATCACTAGCAGATGGCCAGCCTCTCAGAGTCCCAGTCCCAACCGATTTCTTCTCTCCCCTACACTAAAGGACACTGACCTCAAGTTCCAAGAAATGATCCCAATCCCCTGAGAGAAACACATCTTGCTTAGGTGCTCATCCATGCACTTCCTACTTTGGGCCCCACCATCAAGACCTCATTCAAAAGCCTTTCCTACTAAGTTACAGAATAGGACACCACTGCCCCATGCCAGTTATCTATGTGCCTCAGCAGTCTTTCCTTCTGTGGATGTGATGAAATCCCAGAACCACTGCCCATTTCATAGGATGAAACAGATTTTTCAAGGATTCAGAAGGATAAAGAGCATGCTCCCATAACCCCAGCACCCAGGATCACAGAGGTATCCTCTTTTTCTGTCCACTCTGTGTGCCCTGCAACAAGATAGCCAACTGTCCTTCACTAGATTTTGGGGTGATTGTCAAAATGATAGCCAAAAGGTGGCAGTGTCTATATTCAACCACCCAGCCAACTGAGAGAGAGCTTTCACACTAGGATATCACTTCTTGGATCAACTGTAATTTCTGAAGAAAGTATAGCATTAAAATCAACCCTAATTATCTATTGAAAATCCCACAAACGTAATTCGAGGCTGTCAGAAAGAGGCAGCGTTCTGTGAACAGTCCGATGTGAAACCAGAGGATACCCTCAACTGCTCTCATTTCTGTGGGGGCATCACAACCATTAGATCTTGGCATCTATCCTCACTGAGCTCCCTTTCTGGTCTGTGTACTTGTGTGAGTATAGAGAAATAAATTTCTGAATACCTTCACAAGCATGTTTTCTCCACCGTGCATGAATACAGTAACAGAGGGGAAATGAAAAGAATCTGGGAGTATGTTGACTCTGCACAGAGATGCAAAGTCCAGGGAATGTGTCTTGTGAAAGCTAAAAAGTATAAAAGAGTCTATCACATGTAAGCATCTTGGTGTCAAAGAGAAAGTCAAAAGCAGACATACCTCTGCATTTGGCTTCATTCATACTGGACACTAAAAACATACACTCAAGGAAAAATGACATCTATTTCTCACCATAGGCAGGGTCAGAAGGAGAGCTAGAAGGCAGAGGGGCAATTTAGGAGTGGGCATCATGCAGTGTTAAGGGCTACCATTTTAATTGGGAGGAATCTCTATCCACCATGACATCTTCAAGGTGGCTATGGGAGAAAGGAAGAGAAAAAGAAGAACACACACACACAATTAAGGAATAAAGTAGAACCATATGTGTTTGCATGTATACATGCATGTATGAATGCACAAATGAATGAATGTGGGGGTGCTGCAGAACCAAAGATCCTCACCACGGTCACCTGCCTGTGTGGAACCACTGGGCCCTCCTTCTGACCCATGGAACCCCAATCTGGAGCACTCAATGCGGGTGCCTACCTGACACCCCTGGAGGTAAGCCAGGGCATCAATTCCCCAGTCTTCACAATTTACACAGCCCCTGTCAATTTCTGCTGCTCCCACAATGGCTTACTGCTCCCTCTTGGGCCTCCTGAGCCAGTATGCCAGATGAGGATGTTTTGCTGGGCTCCCTTGGGCTTGGCCTGGCTCCATCAGTACAGAAGACAGCCAACAACTCCAGAATAAGAGGGGAAATCTAGGTACTAAGCCCACCTCAAACTATGTGTCAGTACCCCCATGAAAGAATTTTACCCCAAAATGTGGTGTGGTGGCTCATTCCTGTGATTCCAGCACTCTGTGAGGCTGAGGTAGGAGGATCAGTTGAGCCCAGGAGTCCTGGGCAACATAGCTAGATATGTCTCTAAATATAAAAACAAACAACAATCTACTCAAGATGATCCTTATAATACAAATGTGCTCAGAAAACTAGGAACCCCTTTATAAAAAATTCAAATTTAAAGCTCATAAGGAGATGCAGAAAGAGAAAAATAAATACATCTATCCTTTTTAATGAATGTTTTCACACAGACATTTATATTTTTCACTGAGGGCCAGAGAAGAAGAAAACCCTTCCCCCAACACATTAAGCCCCACTTCCAGTGCTTGGATTAGTTTTGGGCCTTCCTTGGCATTTTTTCATCCACAAAGCTTGGACAGCAAGGTATGGCAGGCCAGGGTGATCAGCATTTCTGGAGCAACAGTGCCATCAAGTGGAAGCTCTTTGAGCATGGTTTCTAGCCCTTCTCTGTGTATCTGGAAGGGAAGGTTTCTTATAGGAGAAAGGGTGGGTTTGGGGCACTCAGAAAATTCTGGGGCTGAACCTGGGCACCCGGCTGGGTACCTCCAGAGTCAGTGTGAAAGTGAGGGAGTCAGGCTCACTCACCAAGGAACCCTGGCTTGTCAGGCCTGCCAAGCTTGGGAGGTAGTAGAAGCCAGGTCTCAGTGGCTGCCATGTTTAGGAACCTGAAGATACTGGAGGGCATTTAGATTAAGAATCTTTGGTCTTGGTGCAGATGTAAGGTCAGGGGAAGAAAGGAACTGCCCTGAAGGTCTCAGGGATGTGGGAAACCTGAGAACCAATATTCCATCTGGAGGACTCAGACAAATAAAAGGGAAGGAAAGAACAGCCACATTGCCAGGTGGCTGTTTTAAGGAAAACAGAAAATTTTCTAATTGTTGGGCACTATAATGAGATAAGAAAGAGTAACTCAGGTGTGGTACATTTCAAGTTTTTTTTTTTTCTGGTTTCTTATCTCTCCTCTCAAGAAAGGGTGGTCAAGTGTGCCACAGGATGCCATTCTGTCCATCTTCTCACTAGTACAGAGAGTGCCAGTACCCACTGGTTATACATCAACTGAGCAGGACATCATCGTACAGAGTGGGCAGAACTGAGTCTATATTGAGAATTCATTTCAGTTTGGGAATATTGCAGGATTGCCTGATTTCCTGGTCTCCAGGGGTAACATCCATTTTGGTTCCTCTTGGAAGATACCTAAATCAACACACACGGGGTTGCATGGTCTGTGGGTGTAGCTTTCCTACGGCATCCGCTAAGGCTGAAGGAACACACTCAAAAAACTAATCTCAAAGCCTTGGGCTGGGAACCCATCAGATTCTTTAGGTCTGGACCCCACCTCAGGGCTTGGTAAAGTTAAGGCTGGTTGGCTTTCAAATATTCTGTCTCCTCACACTTAGGAAAATTCACATATGAAAAATAAAGTATAGCAAGGAGAAGATTTTAGCACCCACCTGGTAGCTGTGAAATAGAAGGTGAAGGGGTGGGCTTTGAGATGTCCCACTTGACCTTTGGGAAAATGTTGACCAGGGAGCAAATTCTCAGGAAGGCAGGAGCTAAAAAAGGGCACAACCCACCCTATAGGCTTTCCAGAAATGGCCTCTGGTGTGAGGCAGAAACCACAGAAAAGGGCTATGTGCCAATGAGTATGTATCTCCTTCCTAGCCAGGCATTCCTGATAGACAGGGGTTTGGAGGATAGATGGGGGTGGGTGGATCTGGGCAAAATGGCAAGGAAGAAGATTGGGGCTGGGCACAACAAAAAATGCAGTTGGAAAAGGGGGAGCGACTCAACCCAAAAATGAACAGATACAGGTCCTGGAGGGTCCTAAACCTAAAGTCTCAACCACGAGAGCAAGCACAGATGAAGACTTCAAAAGCTAGGGGTCAAGGGAAAGTAACTTCCACTCTTGATGATGGCCTAAAAGTCCCAGACTCTTGGAAAAGTTGGTCTGAAAAAAAGAAGTCTGCCAAGAAAGCTGGCTTAGCACATGATCTTTGGAGGAGATAGAACCTGGAACATGGAGGTTAGGTCTCTGCTACAGTGGCAGCAACAATAAGACTTGGCACCACAGCCAGAAAAGAGGCAGGAAGAACAACGGCCACAGGCTTCATGAAAAGTCCTTAGCTGAGTCCGCCGCAAGCCCTGCCCATATCATGGCCACCACCAGGCTCCTTAGCCATGGCTTCCTGTACGAGAATTGCCAGTTATCCTGACTGGCCAGCTTATCCTCGAGCATTTATCTGGGGCTCCCACGGCCCCAAGTGGCCAGGGCCCCACTTCCTTCAGGCCTTGAAAGAGATCTGATTGCTGCGGGCACTGGCCCTTGTCCTGCCTGGTCCCCCACAGCAGTCCCAAGCCATTCTTCCCCAGGCACGCATAGGGAAGTGTATGCAGGATTGCCAAACGAGTTCCTCTTGATGGTAGTATTGCTCCAGAAATGCCCAGCTGCCCTTCGCCCAGGTCCACTCCCTCTGCCATTTGCTGAGAAAAAAATGCCAACCCACGTGCCGAACACCAACATGGCTGATCACCATCTCGGCCACTTTGGGCCACCCCTGGCCCACCTGCTGGACACTGTCCTTGGTGGACAGTGCGCGGCTGGGTCCTCCTAAAAGTCCGCATTCCTGACAAACCAGAAAGTGGTGCCCTTGGACCGCCCTGGTGATGGACCGACTTAACTGCATATTTAAAAATGCCTTCAGGAGGGGAGGGTTGAGGAACCCGCAGGGAAGGGAAGACTGGGCGCAAAGCAGGAGCCCAGCCTGGCCCCTGCCCTGCAGGAGACATTTGTACTGGGGCATTCTGATGGGTCACTGCGAAGCCAGTTCTGGGATAGCAGGAGAGGGTCCCTGGCCATTGTCACGTGGCAGCACCGGCAGGGGGGTGACGGGAGAGCCCAAGCGAGGAGAGGTCAGACCGGACGGGAGCCAGGTGCCGCCCGCAAACACACCTGTCCTCCTCACACCTGGCCT
>NW_022437280.1:13395-36000 GCF_009761245.1 Sapajus apella
GTTGTCCTCGAGACAGAGGAAACGGAGGGAACACACTGCCCCAAGCTTCTACCTTCCTGTCCCCTTCTGGACTCCTTGAATCTCACACACTTCAGTTTGAGATTTTCCATGACATATTCTCATTCTCATTCTCTCTCCATCTGTCTTTCTAGAGTTCTCTAACTGTTCTTTCTGTTTCTGTCTCTGTCATGCCACCTTCACGCCCAACCACTGTCTCACCCACTTCCATTTCGGCAGCTTCTTCTCTTGGTCTGTCTCTACATGTTTATATTTTTTTGATTCTCCAGGAGTCCCCATCAATGTGTGCCTTTAAAATGGTAAGAAATGAAACTGAATGTGGAGGAATGGTGCAGGTAGGCTGAGAGGTGGCAAGACAAATGCCTAAGAGCTCAAGACCTGGGCGACCCCTCTGATTCTACCACAACCGCCATCACCCCAGGGACCTGCTTTCTGGGTCCTTCAAGCCAAGGCAAGGGAAGGTCCAGCTGAATGTTATCCCGTTCTTGCTGGGAACATTGGACCATGCTCAACAGCAAATGTGTGTTGAGGTGGAAGTTGAATGTCTGTTTGGAGGACAGTGTCTGTGCACATGGGCGAGAACGGGCATACATATCTACCTGGCTTTCTCTCCCACTGGATTCAGGTGGAACAAAGGACCATGAACCATCAGGACTTTTTCTGCGTTTGATCCTGTGCTTCCAAGGTTTCAGGCTTTAGAGGCTCATCACATCCTTAGGCCTTTTTTTAATCCTAGCGATAATAATAATAATAATAAAGGGATGTTCTTCTGTCACCTTGAAAGGGTCCTCTAGGTTCCTTTTCCACTCCTGAATTCTGCGGCACCATGCTGATCTCCAGCCTTTGGACATGAGCCCCTGTTCACTTCAGAGACACCTGAACACCCTCGGAAAGGGGAGATAGCTGCAGGAGATGACCCAGTCCACTGCTGTATCTGATTGTGTCCTGCAAAGGGAGGCATCCTCCAAGCCTCATCCCTGCATGCCACGTTGGGCCTGGCCTGATTCTACCTCAGAGACTCACTTGAGGAGAGGCATCGGGATGCTGCCTGAGCAGCAGACCCTTCTGGCATGGAGCAGGTTGTCCCCAGGCCAGTATGAAAGGTCCTTCCTTCTAGGTGCTCTTGGCTTCCTGGACTTCAGCAGGCCTAGGAAGGCCATGATCCCCCTTAGCTGATGCCCAGAGGGTCTCCATTTCACAAGGTTTCCCACCAAACTCATTGGTCGCTGTACCTCTGATCACAGGGCCAGGGCCTGGGCACCCTCAAAGACCACCAAGGTCCATAGAAGGCCCCCAGGCAAAAATGCATACCATGCAAATGGCCCAACTCCAAGACAACCTCAGGGACATCAGCACAAGACAGGGTTCCATATCTCAACAAGGAGAGAGAGTGGTATCTCATGGTGGCCGGGAGGGCCTGGCCTTGGGTCCACCTTGTTAAGGACAGTCTGGTTATGAACTCTGCAGGATTCCCCATGGCCCACCTTCCTCCCTTGGATGAAAGGAGGAATGCCCTGGCGCCGGCCAGCACCAGTGATCACTGAAATCAGACCTGGGAGTGGCCCCTCCTCACTGGTGTGCAGTGTGGCTGCGGGAGCCTCCTGGGACTGAGGACCTAGCTAGGCTGTCACCCTCTTTGCTCCCAAGGGCAGGGACACCAGGCAAACTGCCCACAGCCCCAAGCTGAGGCTCGTTGACCGAAGCCTCTGCCAGTCCCGCCTAGATCATGATTACCACCAGGCTTCTGAGCCATGGCTTCCTGTATGGGACCCGCCAGGTGTCCTGGTTGTCCAGCTCATCCTAGTGCCTAACTCTGGGGCTTGCACAGCCACAACCGGCCACAGGCCCCACTTCCCTCAGGCCTCCAGAGATCTCAGATCCATTTGGGCACCAGCCCTAGTCCTGCTTGGTCCCCCAAAGCACTCCCAAGCCATTCTTCCCCAGGCAAGCACAGGGAAGGGTGCGTGGGATTGCCAAGTGATTTCCTCTTCATGGCAGTGTTGCTCCAGAAATGCCCACCTTCCCTTCCCCCAGGTCTACTCCCTCCACCCTTTGCTGAGGAAAAAACACCAACTGCAGTTCACAGGGCTAATCACCATCTGGGTCACTTTGGCCAGCTTTGGTTCACCTGTGGGACCCTGTCCTTGGGAGACTAGGGTTGGGACTGAAACTTCAAGTGAACCTACAATTCTGGGATACTGGGACTGGGAGGAGAACCCAGGCTAGCCTAGGTCAGATGGAGGGGGATAGCCAGGTGCCACCCCAAACACACCTGTTCTCCTCCCATCTGGCCTACATCTAGACAGCTCTGCCCAGAAGGCCTGAGGTACAAGACACGCAGAGGCATGCATTCCGTTGAGGACTTGTATGCGCTATTGGGGAGCACTAGAATGGCAAGACTCAAGTGTTCCAATCTTCCTCCCCACATGTATTCTGTAACGGAAACCTATGACAACCCTGTCAGGGCAATCAAGGTGTGGCCAAATGCCTAACTTATGCTGCAAGAACACAGTGATGTTGAACACTGCTCTCAAGACAGGAAACAGAATAAATACACTATCTTCAATCTGCTAGTTATCATTAAGGAAATTCAGGGTATGGACCCCTCAGTATCCCTTGCTGCGCATCTTTTTTCCTAAAACTGAGGAACACCCAGTACAGGCCACCACTGGTACCAATGGCAGCGGAACTTCAGCACCGGTGAGGCAGAAGGATAAGGTCTGCAGGCAGGGAACATTAGGCTGGCTCATACTGACTTCCTAGAACTAAATCAAATGGAAACACTTCAGCTATGACAGGAAATATTCTATTCATTCATAGAGGGCATACATTGAGTAAATGACTTTGTTACTTTACTTCACCATCTTCATTACACAGGATATACACCAAGTAATCAAGAGAAACCTCTAGAGGATATTTAAACTTTAGAAAATTTTGAGCCCTTATGCTTGGGCTGCCTTCCACTCTGTGGGGTGTACTTTCAATAAATCTCTGCTTTTGTTGCTTTATTCTTTCCTTGCTTGCTTTGTGCATCTTGTGCAATTCTTTGTTGAAGACACCAAAAACTTTGACATTTTCCACTGGTAACAAATTTTGGCAAGCCAGCCATGAGGTAAGCCCAATATTTGGGATTTATCTTTTTACCTTTTTATTTCTGCTTCATACAGGGTAATGTCTCCCTCTCTGTTTTCCTTTCCAACTTGGGACCCTTGGTGGGTAGTGTTTAAACATGGAGGCAACTGCAGGTTTCTGACCATGGCCAGTGAAACTAAGGGGTTTCCATGTGGAGCTGCCTAACTGCCACTACCCAATTCACTTAAGGGACCTGGGTCATTTTCCTTTTTTTCCCCCTTTATTTCTTTTTCAGTCTTTCAGTGGCTGTGTCCTATTAGGTCCTTGGAAATTGAGGCCAACTGGCTGGAGCCACTCTCCAGTGTTGCTGGAAGGCCAAGAACTGAATGGGGATAATTGCTCTTCCTCGAAGTGGGAAGAAGCACTCTTTATCTTTCCTGGTTGTGACACCTGATCCTGAGGGAATGCATTAACTTCTCTTCCCGGGTCCAAAAGGGTCATGGTTTCAAAGGCAAGAACTTCTAGAGACATACCTGACCTGCCTTCTTTTACATCTCCATCTGGGAGCCTAGAGTTCTTTGTCTAACTTTACCACACACAAGGTAGACTGCCCAGGTGAGCTCCCTTTGTTTAGAAAGCCCACAGAAAGCTATGGGAGGACTGTGGGCCGAACAGCCAATCCGATGTCAAAATCAAAGATCAATCGCTGCAGCAAAAGTTTGAAGGAACTCCTTTCATGGGACAAGAACTTGAATGGGGCAGGAGTAACTCCCAGATTAAAAGACCCCCTGCCCCTTACCAATGCAGATTTTCCTCTCTGGGATTCCCTCCCACGACAGCATGGGAGCTGGATTTCTCTCTCTCCCTACTTTTCTTTCTCATTCTCTCTCTACCTAATAAACTGCTTTTCTGCAAAACTCTTTGGGTCTGAAATTTACTTGAACAATATCACTACTACCCAGGGTCTCCTACCCATTCTTGGGTCAGGGATAGTGCAAGGACCTGGAAACAAACCCATATGATCTGGGAACAGTGGGTGCTTCCCTCCCACCAGTAACATCTGTGGCGAGCCAGCCAGAAGAAACGGCAAGAGATTATGAAGGAGTGGTGAGTGCAATCGGACGCCTCCCACTTGCTAAAATCTGCCTGTTGCTTTTCTAAAATCCGTTAGAGAGAAAGCACTGTGACTTTCTCCAAACCTGCTCCTTCCCTCTCTCTGTTTTTTCTCTGGGTGTGCCAGACCAGGCCCAGAAGCTCCTGCCTCCTGCCCCTGCTAGCGCCCTCTCCATAGAGCCACAAGCTAACCCAGGGCTGCCAACCTCCTCTGGGCTGGTCATGCCAGTTGCACCGCTGGAGTGCTTCCCATGGGCCATTTGCTGGCCAGCCTTGTGTACTGTCCATAAACTGGGACCGTGGGAACTGCAGCGCAGTCCCAGAGGCGGGGTCTCTATGAGGCCACAGGAGAGCGCAGCCCCGGAGGTGGGCCTTGGCTGTTCAAGGCCACAGTCGCTGATGGTGATGCGGGTGCCAATTGGCAGGGAGAAACAGAGACTCCTCTGGGGTGCACAGTGGGAATGCTTTCCCCGGGCAACCAGCTAATCCAGGGCACCTGGCCCACAGGCTCACAGGCCATGTGATCCTTTAGGCCATAAGCTGAGCCTGTGGAGCTGGGAGCCACACATGCTGTGAGACCCACTTTTAAATGCTGTGGCTGCCAGCATTTAAAAGATACAGATGGCCTGAGCCCACCTTGGGAGCGCAGGGCTGCACCCAGCCAGGTGAGCCTCTCTGGCATCCTCGGGGTGGGAGACAGCAGCACAAACAGGTGCCCAAGGTGCACATGTGGTCCCGGTGCCATGGAGAGCAGGATGCCCACATCTCCTGGGTCCGGACTTCTGTAAGGCAGACTTCTTCCCAGCAGCCCTTAGCATAGGAGCTGCCTGTTCATGTAGTGGTTAAGTCATGGGGCTGGCAGCCGCAAGGTCACTGGTTCAAATCCCCAGTAGGGTCAGGTTTGAATGGGGGAAACTTTTGGGGCATCCAGAAGCTGGAGGCTATAGGATATTGTGCTTTTTGTCATCTGCAAATTTCCAAATGCAAATGAATTGTTCCAAAGTCTAATAATGTATAATTTGTCTTGCTTAGATCGACTCTCCCTATGGCAGAACTTCTTCATCTAGAAGACCATAGTCAAACCGGGTCCTAGGCTCAAATAGTTAATTACAGGCCCCACAACCCTAGGGCATTTTCCTATAATGAAAAGTGGGGTGAGGAGGAGGCCTGGGTCCTGAGGGCATTGTTTCCAGCCTCTGCCACGTGGCCACCCCACCTTCTTTGGATTGTGTGCTCAGAAGGTCCCTCCCTGGAAGTATATACTCCTAGGACAGCTTTATAATCAGGCCTATATTAATGGAACTCTTGCCGGGGAATATTGGTGCCCATCACCCAAGCCTCACTGGCCTGGATCAGGGACTCGCTGGTACAAACCACCCATCCCAGCAGTCCACATGTCTTTATGGTGGTCACTAAAGGCATGTAGCCAGTGAGTGTGAGTACCCATGACACTGGTAAGCATGATTAAATCCAGCACATGGGAGGCCCCAAAAGATGATCACGCATCTTGGGCACAACAAAATTATGAAGTGTCATAACTGGGGGATGCCCCAGACTGGCACCATAACTGGGGGATGCCCCAGATCTAGTGATTGCAATTAATAACCAGGGATGTGGGCATTCCTGTGCTCAATTTCAGATGGGTGCTACTCTTCCCAAGATAAAGTCTCCTTTAAAATGCATCCTGGAGAACTGGGACCAATTTGACACATGATCTTTGAAGAAGTGTCTCATTTGTGTCTGCTGAACAGCATGGCCAAAATACCCTCTGCTGAGTGGAAAAACCTGGCCTCCTAAGGGAAGTATAGATTATGACATCATTCTACAATTAGACCTGTTTCGTAAGAGTGAAGGTAAATGGTTTGAGGTCCCCTATGTGCAAATTTTCTTTTCTTTAACGAATAATCTTCAGTTATGTAAGGCCTGTTCCCCATACCCTACTAACCCCTCCTCAGGAATACCCCCACATTTGGGACTCCCTGTGGCTCCTCCCTCCACTAATGCTGACCAGACCTCCTTAGCTCCAATAACCCAAAAGGAGCCAGGGGAAGCCAAAATGGCCAAGGCATGTCAGGATAATATGATGCCCAGGCTCTGCCCCCTACAGGCAGTAGGAGGAGAATTTGGTCTGACTAAGGTGCACACTCCCTTTTCATTTTCTGACTTAAAGCAAATCAAGGCGGACTTAGGACAGTTTTCAGATGACTCAGACGAGTACATAGATGTTCTGCAGGGCCTGGGTCAGTTCTTTGAATTAGATTGGAAAGATATCATGATATTGTTTAATCAAACCCTAACCTGCCAAGAGAGAGAGGCTGCTTTAGCAGCAGCTCAAGAGTTTGGGGACACCTGGTACCTTAATCAAGTACATGATCAAATGATGCCAGAAGAAAAAGATAGATTTCCTACAGGTAGACAAGCAGTCCCTAGCACAAACCCTCACCAAGATCCTGACTCAGAATGGAGGGACTGGAGTTGTAGGTACCTCTTGACCTGCATACTTGAGGGATTAAGGTGAACTAGGAAGAAACCCATGAACTATGCTATGTTATCCACCGTAACTCAGGGAAAGGAAGAAAATCCCACAGCTTTCCTTGAGCAATTACGGGAGGCCTTAAAAAAGTATATTCCCCTGTTGCCAGACTCCATCAAGGGTCAGTTAATACTAAAGGACAAGTTTATTATGCAGTCAGCAGCAGACATTCAGAGGAAGCTCCAGAAGCTGGCCCTGGGGCCAGAACAGAATCTAGAATCATTACTAAATCTAGCAACCTCAGTGTTTTATAGTAGAGACCAGGAGGAACAAGCTGAGAGGAACAGGAGAAACCAGAGAAAAGCTGCTACCCTGGTCATGGCCCTCAGGCAAGCAGACCCAAGGGGCTCAAATGAGGGAAAGGCTTGGGTTAGCTGCCAGCCTGGCAGAGCTTTTTACCATTGTAGCCTAACAGGACACTTCATAAGAAATTGTCCCCAGAGAAATGGACCGCCACCTTGTCCTTGCCTACTGTGCCAAGGGGATCATGGGAAAGCACACTGTCCCAGGGGATGAAGGTTCCCAGGGCCTGAGGTATCTAACTAGATGACCCAACAGCAGGACTGAGGGTGCCCGGGGCAAGTGCCAGCACAAGTCATCACCCTCACAGAGCCCTGGGTAAAGCTGACCATAGAGGGCCAGGAGGTTGATCTCCTCCTGGACACTGGTGCAGCCTTCTCAGTATTACTCTCCTGTCTTGGGTGATTGTCCTCCAAGTCTGTAAACGTCTGAGGAATCCTAGGAGAAGCAGTCTCCCAGTATTTCTCCCAGCCTCTAAGCTGTAACTGGGGAGATGTGCTCCTCTCCCATGACTTCATCTTTATGCCAGAAAGTCCCACTCCCTACTAAGGTGGGACCTGTTTGCCAGAGCAGGAGCCATTATCTATATGAACATCGTCAGGGAGGAAATCCCTCTCTGCTGCCCATTATTTCAAGAAGGGATTAATCTCGATGTTTGGGCAATGGACGGACAAAGAATGCATGCCCAATTTGAATAAGATTAAAGGATCCCTCCTGTTTTCCTTACCAAAGACAGTATACCCTAAGACTGGAAGCCAAAAAGGGGCTATAGGATACTGTAAAAGACTTAGAATCTCTGGGTCTAGTAAAGTCCTGTAACAGCCCTTGTAATACTCCAATTTTAGAAGTACAAAAACCTAATGAACAATGAAGGCAGGTGCAAGATCTGAGGCTTATTAATGAAGCTGTGATTCCTTTATACTCAGCTGTACCTAACCCTTGCACCTTGCTCTTTTAAATACCAGGAGAGCACAATGGTTTATAGTCCTGGACCTTAAGGATGCCTTTTTCTGTGTTCCATTACATCCTGACTCCAGTTTCTGTTCACCTTTGAAGACCCTCTAGATCAGAGTTCTCAATTCACCTGGACAGTGTTACCCCAGGGCTTTTGAGATAGCCCCCATCTGTTTAACCAGGCTTTCAGTAATTTTTCATATCCATGTAAACTTGTTTATCAATATCTGGATAACTTACTTTTAACTGCGAACTCAGAAACCCAGTGTCAGCAGGCTACCCAGGACCCCCTGAACTTCCTCGCCACCTGTGGATATAAGGTTTCCAAACCAAAAGCCCCACTTTGTAGGCCACAGGTAAAATACCTAGGGCTTGTCTTGTCTAAGGGTACTTGGGCCCTTGATAAAGAACATCTCCAACCCATACTGGCCTTTCTCCATCCAAAGACCTTAAAACAGTTGCAGGGATTCTTGGGAATAACTGTTTTTTGCTGATTGTAGATTCCCAGATATGGTGAAATAGCAAAACCCCTATACACTCTGATGAAGAAAACTCAAAAAGCTAACACTCATCTAATACAATTGGACTCCATAGCTGAGACAGCCTTTCAAACCCTGAAGCAGTCACTATTGCAGGCTTCAGCTCTAAGCCTTCCTACAGGGAATGACTTCTCCCTATATGATACAGAGAAGTGAGGAATGGCACTAGGGGTTCTCACTCAGACTTGGGGGACCATGCTACAACTGGTGGCATACCTACGTAAGGAAATTGATGCAGTAGCAAAAGGCTGGCCACACTGCTTGCAGGTCTTAGCTGTGGTGGCTATACTGGCTTCAGAAGCTGTTAAAATAGTGCAAGGGAAAGATCTAACTGTATGGACTTCACATGATGTAGCTGGAATTCTGGCCTCTAAAGGAGGCTTATGGCTGTCTGACAATCGCCTACTCAAATATCAGGCTTTAATGCTTGAAGGGCCTGTACTTCAGCTGTGCACATGTGCAGCCCTCAACCCAGCTACTTTTCTTTCTGAGAAAGAAGCAGACATGACTGTCAGCAGGTTATAGCTCAGAACTATACAGCTGGAGAGGATCTCTTAGAAACTCCTCCAGCCGCCGGGTGCGGTGGCTCACGCCTGTAATCCTAGCACTTTTGGAGGCCGAGGTGGGTGGATCACCTGAGGTCAGGAGTTCAAGACCAGCCTGGCCATCATGGTGAAACCCCATCTTTAAAAAAGAAAAAGAAACTCCTCTAGCCAATCCTAACCTTAACCTATACACTGATGGAAGTTCATTTATGGAAAATGGAGTTCAAAAAGCAGGATATGCAGTAGTCAGTGATCAAACAGTGCTTGAAAGTAATTCCCTTCCTCCTGGAACTAGTGCCTAGCTGGCAGAACTGGTAGCCCTCATTCAAACTCTAAGATTAGGAAAAGGGAAGAGAGTAAACATATACATGGATTCCAAATACACTTACCTAGTTCTGCATGCTCATGCTGCCATATGGAAGGAAAGAGAGTGCCTAACCTTGGCAGGAACTCCCATTAAATATCATACGGAAATTTTAGACTTACTACAAGCTGTCCAAGAACTGAAAGAGGTGGCAGTCTCACACTGCTGGGGTCACCAGAAAGGAGATGAGAAGGAAGCAGAGGGCAATCGCCAAACTGACCTAGAAGCAAAAATGGCAGCTAGACGAGAATTAAATGTCCTTACAGAAGGACATTTAATATGGGAAAACCATCTTCAGGGAACAAAACCTCAATACTCATCAGAAGAGGTAGAGTGGACTATCTCCCAGGGACATAATCTTCTTCCTTCAGGATGGCTAGCTACTGAGGAAGGAAAAGTGCTCCTACCTGCTGCCAGCCAGTGGAAAGTACTTAAAACCCTGCATCAAACCTTCCATATGGGTATAGAGAATACACATTGAATGGCCAAATCTATATTTACAGAGAAAGGTCTCTTCAAGGCTGACCAACAAATAGTCAAAGGATGTGAAATATGCCAGAAAAATAATCTTTTGGCACATCACAAAGCTCCTCCTGGGGAACAGTGAGCCAGTCATTACCCAGATGAGTATGGGCAAATGGACTTTACCCATATGCCTAAGTCTTGGGGACATCAATATCTGCTACTATGTGTAGATACCTACACAAACTGGGTTGAGGCTTTCCCCTGTAGAATAGAGAAAGCCCAAGAGGAAATAAAAGTCCTGATTAATGAAATAATCCCTAGATTTGGACTCCCTTGCTGTCTTCAAAGCAATAATCGCCATGCCTTCAAAGCTGCAGTGAACCAAGGAATTTCCAGGGCGTTAGGAATACAGTATCATCTCCACTGTTCTTGGAGGCCTCAGTCCTCAGGGAAAGTAAAAAAGATGAATGAAATTCTTAAGAGATACCTAAAGAAACTGGCACAGGAAACCCACCTCTTGAGGCCTCCATTAGTGTCACCCAGATCATGGAAACCATCAAGCTTGCAAGCCGTGGCGTCCTGTACGGGATGTGCCAGGTGTCCTGGCTCGCCAGCTCATGCTAGTGCCTATCTCTGGTGCTTCCATAGCCTGACCCAGACACAGGCCCCACTTCCCTCGGGCCTCCAGAGAGCTTGGATCCATCCAGGCACTGGCCCTAGTCCTGCCAGTGCCAAACCACTGCACTCCCAAACCACTCCTCCCTAGGCAAGCACAGGCAAGGGTGTGTGGGATTGCCAAACAATTCCCCGCGATGGCACTGTTGCTCCAGAAATGCCCACCTACCCTTCCCCCAGGTCCACTCCCTCCACCCCTTGCTGAGGAAAAAATGCCAATCATGCTTCAAATATGGCCACTCATCATCTTGTCCAGTTTGGGCCACCTATGGCCCACCTGTGGGAACCTCACCTGAGGAGATTGGCCTTGGGGGGGGTCCTCTTAGCCCATCTTCCTGACAAACAGGAAAGCAGTCCCCTTGAATTGTCCTAGGGATGGACCCAACCTAAACACATCCCTAACTATGCCTTTAGCATGGGAGGATGGTAGAGCCCTCAGGGAAGAGAAGATTGAGCACATAGTAGAATCAGAGCCCAGCCCCTGCTCTCCAGGAGACATTTGCACTTGGGCATTCTCATGGGTCACTGCAAGGTCAGCTTGACCAGGAGGTCAGAGGAGAAGAGCATCCCACTGTCCCATGGGGGGTGGGTCTCAAACTTCAGGTGAACATACAATTTTGGGATGTGCTACTACAGTTTTGATTAAACATGGTGGTCACCAGAGTCCCTAGCCTGGGCTTCCTGTGCCTTTCAGCTCAGGCTCCCTGGCTGGTTGTCTCCTGGTGCCTGTGCTAGGAAGTTCCAAAGTTCGAGCTGTTCCCAGGAGATGTTTTATATATGTATTTTGGAGTGTGGTTCTGCTGTGTGTCCCCCCACAGTTTGGCCTAGTACTTTGTTTTCCATTTCCAATACACCACAGTGAGGTTTGATAGGGAAGGGTGGGGGTGGTGAGGTGAGTCAGTGTCGGAGAAAAGTAGAAAGTTGGGGGAAGATGAAAGTGGGGAAGAGGAATGACTGGTTTGGGAAGGAGTTTCCTTTAGATGGGAATATTTTACCAGAAATGTTAACATGCCCTTTGGTGCCACACACTCAGTTACCTCTTCCTCCATCATTTGCCACTGAAAAAAATGCCAACCAGCATTAAAGTTATTGTCACTAAGTGACTCCTAATTCTCACAGTTTGTCCTCCAGTGTACAGGCCATCTTTCTGGTAGAATGGTCTTTAGCTTCCTCTCAGAGAAATATACATTTCCCCCCATCATGTAACACTAGGAATGGATCCAAACTTATCTACCCATGGCTCTATCTTTAACACTGGATCTGGTCAAGACTATAGGAAATGTCTTTATTCTGGGAGCAGAGTTGAAGTCAAATCTACTTAGGACCAGTGGGAACATTCTGTCTTGGGCATTCTCACTGCAATATAATTTAACCTTGAGGTCTCAGTCAGCTAGGCACAAAGAGTGGCAGCCCTGAGGCATCAGGACTGGCATGAAATGTGATGAGAAACTGCCATCCCAAGACAACAGGGCCTGAGGACCCAACTCATGTTGGTCCTACTTTTAGATCAGCTAGATATAAGATCTCAGAATACTTGGCACATGAAAACTGTTCAAACCTCTGCACTAAAGGATTTACCAAATCTAGAATGTTTTCTAACAGTGTCCCTAGGATGGCCCAGCTCTACTTATGTTTACCACAGAATTCTCACTGTTGATAAAAAAATGTAGTTTTTTTAGCTAACACATACTTGATGATGTTTAAACTTCCTTTCTTAGAGCACTCCTGAAAATAGTTTACAATTTTCTAAAAAGAGATCTTTGGGTCAATGATGAAATTAAGACAGATTTTTTTTTTTATTGAAATCAGGAGATAGCCTCATGGCAGATAGGAGGCAGGACTAGATTGAAGCTCCAGACAGAGTAGCATGCAGGGACTTGCATTGTGAATTTTAGCTCCAGATAGACTGCAAGAACAAACCAGCAATCCCAAGAGGATCTACAGACCCTCCAAAGGGGGCAAAGTGCACCTGCAGGACCTGGGAGACACCCCAAATACTGTGAGTGCCCCAACTGCGGAAGTGGGAAAGGGAGCCAAAGGTCTGTTTGCAGGAGAAGTTCCTGACTTTAACTGGAGCTGAGTCAAGTTAGAGAGACAAGTGAAATGCAAGGGTAGAGGAAGAAACAGAAAGGCCCTGGGAGCTCACTGGGTCCCCAAACAGCCCATACATGCTTGGCACCACAGGGATCCATTGGGAGGGTGGCCAGAGTAGCAGAGGGTAAATCTCTACAGGGAGAAGGAATTCCCTAGCTGAGTTTTGTAACAATTTAAATGGGAGAAGCTTCCTGGCCAGAACTCAGGGAGGGTATGAATTGGGCTTGCAGACTTCACAGGAGGGGGAAGAGCTTTTCTCTTCCAGCTGGGAAGCAGATAGCCTTGAGCAAGTTTTCAAGCCCAACTTGCCCTCCACCTGGAAACAGACTCAGGGCTGTTTGGTGGTGGTGGTGGCGGTGGGGGGCCGGCACACAGTGGGAGTGATTCTGGTCCTACAGTTTGTGTGGGAGTTGGGCATGGCCTGTGACTGCCAGGTTTTCCCCACTTTCCTGACAGCCTGCATGACTGAGCAGAGGCAGCCATATTCCTCCTAGGTACACAACCCCAATGATGTGGGAATCTCACCTCCATCCCCCACTGCAGCTGCAGCAAGACCCACCCAAGGAGAGTATGAGCTCAGACATATCTAGCCCTGCCTCCATTTGATGGTCCTTCACTATCCATCCTGGTAGTGAAAGACAAAGGGCATGTAATCCTGGGAGTTCTAGGGCCCTGCACACAGCCAGTCCCTCTCCACACTACTATAGCTGATGATTTCTGGAAAGCACCACTTCCTGGCAGGAGGTCAACCAGCACAAAAATAGAGCATTAAACCACCAAAGCTAAGGACCTTCATGGAGTTTATTGCACCCTCCACCACCTCCAATGGAACAGGCACTGGTATCCATGGCTGAGACCCATAGACAGTTCACATCATAGGAGTCTGCAGACAAGTTCCAGGACCAGCCTGGAGTTAGGTAGACTCACTGGGTGGCTAGACCCAGAAGAGAGACAATGATCACTGCAGTTTGGCTCACAGGAAGTCATATGCATAGGAGAAGGAGGAGAGTAATACATCAAGGGAACACCCCATGGAACAAAAGAATCTGAACAACGACTTCAGCCCTAGACCTTCATTCTGACAGAGCCTACCCAAATGAGAAGGAACCAGAAAACCAACCCTGGTAATATGGCAAAATAAGGCTCTTCAACACCCCTGAAAAATCACACTAGTTTCCCAGCAATAGATCCAACCCAAGAAGAAATCCCTGATTTAGCTGAAAATGAATTCAGAAGTTAGTTATTAAGCTAATCAGGGAGGGACCAGAGAAAGGTGAAGCCCATTGCACGGAAATAAAAAAATGATACAAGAATTGATGGGAGAAATATTCATGAAAATAGATAGCTTAAAGAAAAAACAATAAAAAATTCAGGAAACTTCAGACAGAGTTTTAGAAATCTGAAATGCTCTGGAAAGTCTCAGTAATATAATTGAACAAGTAAAAGAAAGAAATTCAGAGCTCCAAGACAAGGTCTTTGAATTAACTCTATCCAACAAAGACAAAGTTAAAAGAATAATAAAATATTTAAAAAGTCTCCAAGAAGTCTGGGATTGTGTTAAATGACTGAAACTAAGAATAATTGGTGTACCTGAGGAAGAAGATAATTCTAAAAGCCTGGAAAACATATTTTGGGAAATAATAGAGGAAAACTTCCCTAGCCTTGCTAGAGACCTAGACATCCAAATACAAGAAGCACAAAAAACACCAGGGAAATTCATCACAAAAAGATCTTTGCCTAGGCACATTTTCATCAGGTTATCCAAAGTTAAGATGAAAGTAAGAATCTCAAGAGTTGTGAGACAGAAGCACCAGGAAACCTATCAAGGAAAACTTGTCAGATTAACAGCAGATTTCTCAGCAGAAACCCTACAAGCTAGAAGAGATTGGGGCCCTATCTTCAGCCTACTCAAACAATTATCAGCCAAGAATTTTGTATCCAGAGAAACTAAGCATCACATATGAAGGAAAGACACAGTTGTTTTCAGAAAAACAAATGCTGAGAGAATTCACCATTACCAAACCACCACTACAAGAACTGCTAAAAAAAAGCTCTATATCTTGAAATAAATCCTGGAAACACATCAAAACAGAAACTCTTTCAAGAATAAATCATGCAGGAGCTATAAAACAACAACAAAAAAAACAAGTTGAAACAGTCATTTGCTATGTCATTTTTCTTTACCTTGAAGAACATAAACTGTTGTTTCAGTTCTATAAATCAGCAAGATATTATTTATGGCAAAAAATATTCTGTTGAAATGTGCTGTAACATGGGAAAATGTAAATGTTTTTCATGGTTTCTATCAATGTGAAATAAAATATAATGCTGACTTTTCTGTAAAAAAAAAAAAACCAAAAAACAAAAAGCACTAAAGTATACAGACAACAAAAATCATGATGAAAGCAGTGGTACCTCACCTTTTAATAATAACATTGAATGCAAATAGCCTAAATGCTACACTTAAAGTATACAGAGCTGCAGAATGGGTAAGAACTCACCAACCAACTATCTTCTGCCTTCAGGAGACTCATCTAACATATAAGGACTCATATAATCTTAAAGTAAAGTGGTATAAAAAGGCATTTCATGCAAATGGACATCAAAAGTGAGTAGGGGTAACTATTCTTATATCAGACAAACTTTAAAGCAACAGTGGCTAAAAGAGACAAAGAGGGACAGTATATAATGGTAAAAGGCTTTGTCCAGGAAAATATCACGACCCTAAACATATATGCACCTAACACTGGAGCTTCTAAATTTATACAACAATTACTAATAGACCTAAGAAATGAGATAGATAGCAACAAAATAATAGTGGGGGACTTCAATACTTCACTGACAGCACTAGACAGGTCATCAATACAGAAAGTCAACAAAGAAACAATGTATTTAAACTATACTTTGGAACAAATGGACTTAACAGCTATATACAGAACATTTCCTCCAACAACCAAAAAATACACATTCTATTCAACTGGGCATGTAACTTTTCCAAGATAGACGATATGATAGGTCATAAAACAAGCCTCAATAAACTTAAGAAAATTGAAATTATATCAAGCACTCTCTCAGACCAATGTGGAATAAAACTGGTAATCAACTCCAAAAGGAACCTTCAAAAGCATGCAATTACATGAAAATTAAATAACCTGCTCCTGAATGAGCATTGGGTCAAAAATGAAATCAAGATGAAAATTTAAAAATTCTTCAAAATGAATGACAATAATGACACAATCTATCAAAACCTCTGAAATACAGCAAAGGCGGTAATAAGAGGAAAGTTTATAGCCATAAACACCTACATCAAAAAGTCTGAAGGGGCGTAAAGAGACAACTAAGCTCACACTTCAAGCAACTAGAGAAACAATAACAAACCAAATCCAAACCCAGCAGAAGAAAGGAAATAACCAAGATCAGAGCAGAACTAAACAAAATTGAAACAAAAAATTACAAAAGATCAATGAAGCAAAAAGCTGGTTCTCTGAGAAGATAAATAAAATTGATAGACCATTAGCAAGGTAAACCAAGAAAAGAAGAGAGGAAATCCAAACAACCTCACTAATAAGCAAAAACAGGAGATATTACAACTGACACCGCTGAAATACAAAAAAATCATTCAAGGCTACTATGAACACCTTTACGCACATAAACTATAACACCTAGAAGAGATTGATAAATTTCTGGAAAAATACAACTCTCCTAGCTCAAATCAAGAAGAATTAGATACTCTGAACAGATCAGTAACAAGCCATGGGATTAAAATGGTAATTAAAAAATTACCAGGCTGGGCATGGTGGCTCATGCCTGTAATCCCAGCACTTTGGGAGGCCGAGGCAGGCGGATCATGAGGTCAGGAGTTCGAGACCAGCCTGACCAGTAGAAACCCCATCTCTACTAAAAGCACAAAAAATTAGCTGGGCATGGTGGTGCGTGCCTGTAATCCCAGCTACTTAGAAGGCTGAGTCAGGAGAATTGCTTGAACACAGCAGGCAAAGGTTGCAATGAACTGAAATTGTGCCACTGCTCTCCAGCCTGAGTGACAGAGCAAGACTCTGTCTCAAAAGAAAAAAAAATTTACCAACCAAAAAAAGTCCAGTTCAGGACTAGATGAATTCACAGCAGAATTCTACCAGACATTCAAAGAAGAATTGGTACCAATCCTTTTGACACTGTTCCACAAGATAAAGAAGGAACCAGAAATCTTCCCTAATTCATTCTATGAAGCCACCATCCCCCAATGCCAAAACTAGGAAAGGACACAACCAAAAAAAGAAAACTACAGAGCGATATCCTTAATAAACAAACATAGATGCTAAAATCCTTAACGAAATACTAGCTAACCAAATCCAACAACATATCAAAAACATAATCCACCCGGATCAAGTGGGCTTCATACCAGGGATGCAGACATGGTTTAACATACTCAAGTCAATAAATGTGATACAACACATAAACAGAATTAAAAACAAAAATCACATGGTCATCTCAATAAATGCAGAAAAAGCATTAGAAATCCAGCATCCTTTATGATTAAAACTCTTAGCAAAATCAGCATATAAAGGACATACCTTAATGTAATAAAAGCCATTTATGACAAACCCACAGCCAACATAATACTGAATGGGGAAAAGTTGAAAGCATTCCCTCTGAGAACTGGTACAAGACAAGGATGGCCACTCTCACCACTCCTCTTCAACATAGTACTGGAAGTCCTAGCCAGAGCAATCAGATAAGAGAAATAAATAAAGGACATCCAAAATGGTAAAGAGGAAGTCAAATTGTCATTGTTTGCTAATGATATGATTGTTTATCTTGAAAACCCTAAAGACTCCTATAGGAAGCACCTAGAATTGATAAAAGAATTCAGCAAAGTTTCTGGATACCAGATTAATGTACAGAAATCAGTAGCTCTTCGTTACACCAACAGCCACCAAGCAGAGAATCAAATCGAGAACTCAACTTTTTTTGCAATAGCTACAAAATAAATAAATAAATAAATAAATAAATAAATAAAATACTTAGGAATATACCTAACAGAGGAGTCAAAAGACCTGTAGGAGAAAACTACAAAACACTGCTAAAAATCATAGATGACACACAAAAAAAGAAAACACATCCCATGCTCATGAATGAGTAGAATCAATATTGTAAAAATGACCATACTGCCAAAAGCAATCTGCAAATTCAATACAATCTTCATCAGAACACTACCATCATTCTTCACAGAATTGAAGAAAAAATCCTAAAATTCATATGGAATAAAAAAGAGCCCACATAGCCAAAGCAAGACAGCAAAAAGAACAAATCTAGGGGCATCATACTACCTGATTTCAAACAAAACTATAAGGTCATAGTCACCAAAACAGTGTGGTACTGGTCTAAAAATAGGCACATAGACAAATGGAACAGAATAGAGAACACAGAAATAAACTGAAATACTCACAGCCAACTGATCTGTCACAAAGCAAACAAAAATAGTAGGGAAAGGACACACTTTTCAACAAATGGTGCTGGGATAATTGGCTAGCCACATGTAGGGGAATAAAATTGGATCCTCATCTCTCACCTTATCCAATAATCAACTCAAGATGGATTAAGAACTTAAACCTAAGACCTGAAACTATAAAAATTCTAGAAGATAACATTGGAAAAACCCTTCTAGACACTGGAGTACACAAGGATTTCGTGACCAAGAACCCAAAAGCAAATTCAATAAAAACAAAGATAAATAGCTGGTACCTAATTAAGCTAAAGAACTTTTGCACAGCAAAAGGAACAGTCAGCAGAGTATACACAAAACTCACAGAGTGGGAGAAAATCTTCACAATCTGTACATGTGACAAAGGACTAATATCCATAATCTACAATGAACTTAAATCAGTAAGAAAAAAACAAACAATTCCATCAAAAAGTCAGCTAAGGACATGAATAGACAATTCTCAAAAGACATACAAATGGCCAAGAAACATATGAAAAATGCTCAACATCACTAATGATAAGGGAAATGCAAATCAAAACCACAATGCAATCCCACATTACTCTTGCAAGAATGGCCATAAAAAAAAAATCAAAAAAACAGTAGATGTTGGCATGGATGCAGTAAATAGGAAATACTTCTATACTGCTGATGGGAATAAAAACTAGTACAGCCACTAAGGAAAAACAGTGTGGAGATTCCTTAAAGAACTAGAAGTAGAACTACCATTTGATCCAGCCATCCCATTACTGGGTATCTATGCAGAGGAAAAAAAGTCATTATTCAAAAATGATGCTTGCATACTTGCACACACACGTGTATAGCAGCACAATTCAAAATTGCAAATTTGTGGAACCAACCCAAATGCCCCCCAGTCAACGAGTAGATAAGAAACTGTGGTATATGTGATGGAATACTATGCAGCCATAAAAAGGAATGAATCAACATCATTTGCAGTGACCTAGATGAGACTGGAGACTATTATTCTGAGTGAAGTAACTCAGGAATGGAAAACCAAACATCATATGTTTTCACTGATATGTGGGAGCTAAGCTATGAGGATACAAAGGCATAAGAATGATACAGTCGTCTTTGGGAAATTGGGGGGAAGAGTGGGAGGGAGACGAGGGATAAAAGACTACAAATATGGTACAGTGTATAATGCTCGGGTGACGGGTGCACCAAAATCCCACAAATCATCACCAAAGAACTTACGTAAACAAATATGACCTGTACCCCAATGACTTATGGAAAAATTGGGAAAAAAGCTCAGTTGCAAATATATATAAAATATATAAAATTATAAACATATATACACTTAAAAAATTGAAATCAATGCAAATCAAAGCAAATACACACACACACACACACACACACACACACACTTAAAAATTTGACATCAATGAAAATGGAGGCACGAAATAACCAACCTCCTGGGATACAGCCCAAACACTTTTGATTCAATGTACCTATCACCCTGGTGGTCAACAAAAAAATCCCTGCATACTCTGCCTAGTGGTGAGCTGCATAAATCAGGAATCCAGGCACACAGAGTCATTCATGGCTCAGCCAGGGCCAAAGACTGCTTACATACGGTTTTCCACATGCTGATGTATTGTGCAGCTGAACTGCCACAGTTCCTACATCTCCCATGAGCCTAGAAAAGGGGAAAGACCCCACTAGACAGCCTGGTGTCTGCCTTGACAGCCAGGGACCACGACCTGGCAGCTTTGGCTCTAGCATTGTTGTCCCTGCATGTGTGTGTGTGTGTGTGTGTGGGGTGTGTCTGGCTTTAGCATTGTGTTTCTACTCTGTGTGTGTGTGTGTGTGTGTGTGTGTGTGTGCCCACGTACATGCGTCACTGAATGCCAAGGGTCCTCTGAGCATCCTTTTCTGTAGAGCCAGGTCTCAGAATGTGTAACAGTGTATGTTCAACTCTCCTTATCCCAAGAGAAATAAACATTAAGAGTCTACAGAGAAAAACATATACGGATCTTAAAATATACAAAAATATCTTTTAGCTACTCATAAGAAGGGAAATCAAAACAAAAACTATACTGTTGTATAATTTTTCACATATTATGAATTTCAACCCATGGCCTGTCTTCCTCTGAGGAACCTGTATTATCTGCCTTAGTGTCAGTAACAAGAAACACAAAGCACAAACAAGAGCTAAGCCGCCCCCTCACACACACACTCAACATCTTCATCTAGAAATATCCAATATAACTGTGACAAGTGTGTCTTCTTTCCTTTTGGACTTTTTTTGGTCTACACATAATTTGTTAAACTTATATTTTATATTATTGCCACTATCTTTTGTAATTTTTGATGCTTGAAATTATTTCTTTAAAAACCTTCATTCTCTCTTAACAATCTTGGCCCTTTCAGATCCTCCCATTTCACAGAACTGAAAAAAGATGAAAATGTGATGTTTTTTGGGGGGACGGTCCAAGATGGCCGTTTAGGAACAGCTCAGGATTGCAGCTCCCAGTGAAAGCGCAGAGGGTGAGTGGACGCCGTGTTTTTATTGCCCACAGACTAGGAAATTCCCGGGCAGAGGAGCTCCACGGTCGCCAGCGTGGCTGTGCCGGCCAGCGCCGCTGCTTTGCCCCGCGCGGCTGCTTTGTCAGCGCCCTGGAGCCGCGGTTCTCCGTACAAAATACACCGGTCCGGGTGCCCTTTTGGCTGGCGATTGGAGCCACGGGAAGTCGCCCATTCGACGGTTCAAAAAGGGGAATGAGCAAAGAACCAGGACAGTAGATTCCAGGGCAAAAAGAACAAAAAAAAGCGCCACAAACCTCAGTGCCGCTGTTTAAGCCAGCGCAGTGAGTGGCCGCAGGGGAAAACAAACAGACCCCGGTGCCTCTTCAACAGGCGACTGGAACACCAACTTAAAAAAGGCTCTGAGGCAGGGAGCCAGGCGATCAGGCTCGGCTGGTCCCACCCCCACAAAAGAACAGCAACCAGAAACTCTGGATTGAGAGTTTCACAGCAAGCGCAGCTGAACCCAGGACAGTCCAGCTCTGTGGGGGAGGGGCGTTCGCCATTACCGAGGCAGCCCGCCGTTGCCAAGGCAACCCGCCACAGCAGAGACTCCGCCCCAACAGAGGCGGGCCACCATCGCCAAAGCAGTTCTAACTACACCCATATAAACAGGACTGCAGGGAAGTTCACTCGGCAGCGGGGCGGAGCCCACAGCAGCTCAGCAAAGCTGCTATAGGCCGACAGTGACTAGGCTGCCTCCTTGCTGGACTGGACAGGTCTGAAGGAAAAAAAAAAAAAAAAGAAGGCGGCAGCATAACGGAAACTCATAAATAAAGCCCTAAATCCCTGGGACAGAGCACCTGGGAACAAAAAGCAGTTTATGAGTTCTGCTGCAGCAGACCTAAAAGTACCTGCCCAGCAGCTCTGAATGAACAACAACAGAGCTCGCAGCTCACCATTTGAGCTCCTATAAAGAAGAGACCGTCTCCTCAAGCAGCTCCGTGACCCCTATATATCCAAAAAGACATCTCATAAAAGAGAGATCAGATTGACACTACGCGGGTATCCTTCTGGGACAAAGATAGCAGAAGAAAAAACTGGTAACAACCCTTGCTGTTCAGCAGCTGCTGCAGGTGAACCCCAGGCAAGCAGGGCCTGGAGTGAACCTCAGCAGACCTACAGCAGAGGGGCCAGACTGTCAGAAGGAAAACCAAGAAACAGAAATAACCTCATCATCAACAAACAGACCGTCAATCTGAAAGATTTGAGACCGAATCTGAAAGCCAGCAACTACAAAGTCGACAGGTGGATATATTCTTAAAGATGGGAAGAAACCAGCGCAAGAAGGATGAAAACACCCGAAACCAGAATACCTCTCCTCCTAAAAGGGATCACAACTCCTCACCAGCAAGGGAACAAGGTTGGATGGAGAACGAGTGTGATGAAATGACAGAATCAGACTTCAGAACGTGGGTAGTAAGAAACTTCTGTGAACTTAAAGAACATGTTCTAACCCAATGCAAAGAAACTAAGAACCTTGAAAAAAGATTTGACGAGATGCTAACGAGAATGGACAAAATAGAAAGGAATATAAGTGAATTGATGGAGCTGAAAAACGGAACACGAGAACTTCGTGAAGCATGCACAAGTATCAACAGCCGAATTGACCAAGCAGAAGAAAGGATATCAGAGGTCGAAGATCAACTCAATGAAATAAAACCGGAAGGCAAGACTGGAGAAAAAAGGGTAAAAAGGAATGAACAAAGTCTCCAAGAAATGTGGGACTATGTGAAAAGACCTAATCTACGTTTGATAGGCATACCCGAATGCGACGAAGAGAATGAATCCAAGCTGGAAAATACTCTTCAGGATATTATCCAGGAAAACTTCCCCAACCTAGCAAGGCAGGCAAACATTCAAGTCCAGGAAATACAGAGAACACCACAAAGATATTCGTCAAGAAGAGC